>NW_015387902.1:98002-106422 GCF_001527695.2 Protobothrops mucrosquamatus | reverse complement strand
ATTGAACAATAGGGGAGAGAGGACCGACCCCTGAGGCACCCCACAAGTTAGGGGCCTAGGAGTCGACCTCTGTCCCCCTGCCAATACAGACTGCGTACGGTCGGTGAGGAAGGAGGAGAACCACTGCATAACAGTGCCTCCCACTCCTAACTCACCGAGACGCCGCAGCATGATACCGTGGTCCACAGTATCAAAAGCCTCAACTTTTGATACAGTATCAACTTTGCCTCAACTACATTGACTTTATTATCTATCCTATTTCTTTTTATCTCTGACCTTAAATAAAGGAACATGAAACATGAAATAAATTAGAATATATAAACAAATGGGCCATTTTTTAGAGTTCTATTCAGGTTTACATTATGTATGTGACCATTCTAAAATAAATTCTAAAGAAGAGAAGCAGAAAATTAAATAGCTTTGAGGCTTTACAGTTAATTTCATTCAAAGAAAATAATGCATCTCATCTTTATACCATATCTATCTATCTATCTATCTATCTATCTATCTATCTATCTATCTATCTATCTATCTATCTATCTATCTATCTATCTATCTATCTATCTATCTATCTATCTATCTATCTATCTATCTATCTATCTATCTACCTACCTACCTACCTACCTACCTACCTACCTACCTACCTACCTATCTACCTATCTACCTATCTACCTACCTACCTACCTACCTACCTATCTCAGGAAATAGTAAAATTTGTCAAAAAGTGTATGAATTTACAAGAGAAAAAGGAATTATTTCCATCACAGGGAAAAAAGTTTATTTTATTTCATTTCTGTGTAAGGTGAAACTCACAGACTTTGATTGCTTATTGATAAGGTGGCCATTTACGTATATAGGCATACGAATGTTAAAGAAACTAGATTTGAATTACTATGTTCTGTTCGTGATACAGATGAGAAAAAATATCTATGTTTTATCATCTTACAATGAGTTCAGAATAGCATACCAAAATATGTGTACCTCACTGTTTTTACAATTCGTGTAAAGTAGATCACTATGGTAAAGTTTCACTCGCCCAAGATTCCTCAGTGAATTTCATGATTATCTGAATTTAACTTTTCTTGGCAGCTACCATCTCATAATCCATTTCTACAGATGGTGGATTAGGAAGTCTAAAAACAAAATCTCTTCTTAGATATTTAGTGCTCCTGGAACAGTAGTTAACATAAATAATAGTGAGACAATTGAGAAAACAGTCATAGCCTTTGGACCCAGACTCAAAAGTTGTAACACCTGAGAAATACCTTAATTAAGTGAGTAATGTTTAGTTACTCGGAAGCTGAGCTGTGGCCAATGTAAATCTTAATGATGTGAACTCCATATAAAAATACATGGCAGTACAAATGTATATGAGTATATAGGGCAACAATTTGATTCAAGAAAATGAAAAAAGTCTCTGGACTTGGAAACGAATGCAACAAAATGGAGCATGAAAAGGACTAGATAAAGTCATGAGAACAGGTCTAAAAGCCAGATGAATCCAAGGCTGTTATTTGGAATGTTCATGCTCAATCCAATACCAAAATAAAGATCCAGGTACATAAATAAAAGGATAGTTATACATTTAAAATAAATAATACAGAGAGATTAAAAACGTGAGTGTGGGGAATGAAAAATCTGAAAATAAATCTGAAAAAAAAAATCTTAGCAATGTGACTGCACAGAAAGGACTGAATATTCCAAAGCTATGTGTTCCAGAAGCACTTTTTTATTTAGCAGATAATGTTGAGGAAGGACATTTCAGGATTTGTCTACTGTTCCTGCCAGAAGTAAGAATTAGCCTCATGGTTTGTGTGACCGGAGTAGTAAATAGATAGTAGATGAAAGGAAGTTGACCTGAAAATCAGGTGTTTGCATATACTTGGAGTTCTATAGAATCAGTTTTAATTAATCACTAATGGACAGGCATAAACCACTTAATATTGGTTTCCCCATCTGCCAGGTAAAGAACTGGGGATCTTAGCAACATTCAAGCCTATAGCTTCATTTTTCTGGAAAAAAAATATGTCAAAGTGTAACTAAAAATATGGCAATCCACATTTATACTGTAAACTGTCAAAATAATTATTAAGGCTGACCTGCTTAGTAACAGTAGCAAAGACACAGAAATAGAACAGCATATTTGTAACTACCCAGAAGTATATAGCAATAAAACTACTGAGGCCTTCTACAGTAGCAATTTTACAGGGTCACCTAGCTATTGTTGTAATTATATAAAGACTGCCTTAGTGATTTATTACCACACTTGATGGGGTGAGTGAAACCATAAATTGTTATCATGGAAGACCTCAGCATGTCTGGCTCCAGATCTTTGCACATTGAATACGTCTCTCATATACCTTGTAAAATGAGATCACCAACATTTTAATATTATTATTTCATTGGTTAATATTGTACTTGAATAATTCTTACAAAGAGCAGTATGATACTTGCCATTTCTCCTGAAGATCCTCTGGCGCCAGGTGGTCCTGGAATTCCCTAGAACATAGTGATAACAATACAGAATTTTTAGAAAAGGAAGAGAAAAAAAAAGAACCCCTCCATATATTTATACTGTTCTTTTTAATAAAGGAATTTATTTGAAGAAAATACATGAAAATGTAAACTTCTTCTAAATAACAGATATAAAATTGTTTAAAGATATAAAAATCAGTACACTGAAACTGGCACCAAAATGGTTAAAATAATCTGATTTTGCTAATGTCTACATGAAAAAGGAGGGAAAAAGTTTGTTCTAACTAAAAGACTACACAATTTCCAGAAGTCACTCCACTACATGCAATAGAAAATGTAATACAGGCAGTCCTCATTTAGTGACCCTCTTGTTTAGCAATGATTCACAGTTACTACAGTAATTAAAAACTAACTGTGTGACCAATCCTTGAATTTATGATTTCACATGTCTGTAAAAGAAAGGAAAGCTGAAGTAAAATAGCAATAGCACTTAGACTTATATACCGCTTCACAGTAGTTTATAGGCCTCTCTAAGCGGTTTTACAGAGTCAGCCTATTGCCCCCAACAATCTAGGTCCTCATTTTATTGACCTTGGAATGATGGAAGGCTACGTCAACCTTGAGCAGGTCAGAATTGGGGGAATTGAACTCCTGGCCTGCAATACTCTAACCACTAGACCACCATAGCTCTTATGATTGTAGAATTATGATGTTTCACTTAGCAATTGCTTCACTTAATTGCTGGTCCCATTTGTGGACACTAAACAAGAACTATCTAGAATTAAGTGTTCCTTTTTGTCTATTTCTGAGACAAGGAAGGAAACTAAATCTCCAGACTGGTCTTGGATTAGTTGGGGACTTCTTTTCAGTTTTTTTTTTTAAAGAAGCATGGGAAATAGGAAGTGATGCAATTTATTCCAGTAGTAATTTTCAGAAGCTGTCCTCTGGCTTCTCCACTTGATGAGAAAAATTGGATATTAAACAAAAAAGGGTTTTCAGCTGTGGTGTCACTCTTATGTCCATGGCATGGAGCCATTCCTGTCTCTAAAATTGATGCCTCCCATCATATAATCTATTTATCTCTAAAAATATGGCTAAAATTAATTTTATTATTTCAGCTTGATGTCTTATTTTTCTTGCATCTTTAGAAACCTATTTTAGTTTTATTTTAATTGGTGGATTTCCTGTTAATTAGCTTTGACTACCTATGCAAATTGAAGGTCAAAATACACATTATTGTCTAAATAAAATGAAATAAAATGCATGTTCTTTGCGGAAGAAGTAGCATTCTAAACTTTAGTTTGGGGGGTGGAAAATCTGTGGGCCTCCAGATGTTGCTAAAATACATTGCATTACTGGATGTGGTATTTGATTAGTGTTCATTAAATATAATTTACATACCGAAGGTCCTGGATTTCCAATAGACCCTGGAAGACCTGACTCTCCTGCTTCACCCTAACACAACATTTTAATAAAAGCAAGCTTTTAGAGATGAAATTGCAGAGTTGGTAAGTATATATATTAATGACACACTAATATGTTTCTAATGTCTATAGATCAATTTTACTTTAAAAAAATGAAATCACTTGCAAAGCAAATAGTTTGACTCTAGAACCTGTTAGTGTAATCTCTTTGCAGTGTGTTCCCAATGGTGATATGCTAGTAGATGGTTTCTTTTTACATACAGAATCATACCCATTTATTGTAGAGGTGGTCCTTGTGATCCATGGCTTTGCATAAATGTGGACAATAAATTGAGATCAGACAAAACTTAAGTGGTATTATCACTTACTAATTAAAATTCACCTATGACTAAAATCTAACCTTAGTGTTTGGGAACTTCTAGAAGTATATGGAGCATGCCTCGAAACAAGGATAATATTGGATATAATTCATCACTTTCACTGGAAGTAACCATGATCACTGAGTATCATCAGTTAATAATGAAGAAAAGAATCTCTGAGCATTTGCTCAGATAAGTAATTAAGGTGCTGTCATCCCTTCACAAATACTTCTGGAGCAAATCAATCCCTTGATCTGTAAATTTTGGTCACCATACTACAAAAAGATATTGAGACCTTGGAAAAAGTTCAGAGAAGAGCAACTAAAATGATCAAAGATCTGGAAACTAAAACATATGAAGAATGGCTGCAGAACTTGGGTTTGGCTAGTCTAAAGAAAAGAAGAAACAGGGGCAACATGATAGCAGCATTCCATTATTTGAGGGGCTGCCACAAAGAAAGAATTAAGGAGAAACTTCCTAACAGTGAGTGAGAACAATTAATCAGTGGAACAGCTTGTCATGGGCGCTCCATCATTAATGGTTTTTAAGAAGAGACTGGACAGCCATCTGTCTGATATGGTATAGATTCTCCTGTTTGAGCAGGGGGCTGGACTAGAAGACCTCCAAGGTCTCTTTCTATTCTATTCTATTCTATTCTATTCTATTCTATTCTATTCTATTCTATTCTATTCTATTAATTTATATCATGTGACAATTGGATTACATAGAGTAGTGACAACAAATTCAGCCACCAAATCTGTCAGATGTTCACAACTGGATGTAACATTTCCATAAGGCCTATACATTTCAAATTCAAGACACAGAGTCCCAATGATGAAAATAATATAATTTCAGAAATAATTGCATGACTGGAATCTAAGCATAGATCTTTATGCAAATGTCCTATCTGTAAAAAAAAGGATATGAAAGAATACAAGTGTAACCAATAGATAGATCATGAACTAATTTCTCCAAGATATGGGCTTCTTCCAGAGATAATTGTCCCAACTAGATTATACTCTATCCTCCTATAATTGCAATTATTTGAGCATGCTGATAACACACAAAAATTCACATTTTATCCACAAAGAAATTCTAAATGTATTGACAAGTATTGACTAAATGTATTGACTCACAGGATCCTGTAAACATAAAGCGAATTTTGAGCTTTACTTACAGAGTCCCCCTTTTCTCCTTTTTCAGATGGGTCTCCCTGTGACAGAATACAAGTAAACTCAATATTTATAAGGACATTTTTACTCAAATCCAGATTTCCTCTCTGTCTCTAAAGGTTTTGGCAAGAATGAAACCCACTTTTAATTTCCAGAAATCCAATAAAAAAAAATAAGTCGCACAATCATAACTATCAATAGCAATTGATTACTTACTTTTTCTCCTTTTGCACCTTTTAATCCCTTTTCATCTCGAAGACTCTTTCCCAAAAAAGAAAATGAAAATCAGTTCCTTCTAATTTGTTAACAAACTAGAGATCAATTTCCCCATAACCTTCCTCTTCATAATGGTTATCCAATATTCCTTTCATGAGCAATTTACACTATATAATTGGAATCTAAATACTGAGGAATCATATTTAGAGGAGTAATATATGCATCTCTGTATTTCCAAATGAATGTAGCTGGCATATTTCAAATTACTTCAAATTGAAAAAGTGTTTTGAAAGTCAAGGGTAACATGCCAACAGAGTTCAGTATTGCTTATTCTCGAAATAAAATTGTATGTCTGTAAGTATGTGATATGCAATAGGTGTGTGGGATGGAAAGGGTTGTGTGAATGATATTGGTTCAAAATGTGGTGCCCTGGGTGGAGTAAGCTACTTTAGCAGATATTAATGATTGTCACATTGATTGCTGATTATCTTTCCCTGTTCAATTCAAACTGGTAATGTTATCCTATAAGATACTACAACTATAACCTACTCCCACTTTGGGACTGTCTGGTTTGACTAGAAGCCACCCATCCTGTGTGATCATTCGATAGGGGTTGTTCAGGGTCCTCATCCTATGGGAAATCAAGGAGATCAGGGACCAGAGGCAAACCATCTTTGTGGTGGCACTGACACTATGGAAGAGCTTAGCTCCTCATTCATTTTTGGCATTTGGAAAAATGTACCATCTTAGCCTGTTTAATAGGTATTTATGAGTTAATGGTGATGATAATGGTGTCTTTTGTTTTGGCTGGATTTAAAACTGTTCAGTATTGTACCTGGGACAGTTGTATGAGAGGGGATTGAAAGATGCTGGGGTTTTGTGTTATTATATATTCTGTACACTCCTTGCAACTGGGTAACCTACAAAATTATGCAATAAATAATTATATATAATATAATATAATATAATATAATATAATATAATATAATATAATATAATATAATATAATATAATATAATATAATAATATAATATAATATAATATAATATAATATAATATAATATAATATAATATAATAATATAATATAATAATATAATATAATATAATATAATATAATATAATATAATATAATATAATATAATATAATATAATATAATATAATATAATATAATATAATAATATAATATAATATAATATAATATAATATAATATAATATAATATAGTAATGTAATGGCAATTGATTTAAAAGTATAATAACATTCATTTAATCTTTGTTCCTGGCATCTTCCCTTTAAGAAGTCTGGTTCTATCCAGTGCATGTATCTGTGTTTTGTGCATATGTGCACATTCTCCCCATGTACACAACATATTTCATGCATATATTTGTTAGATTAAAAAAAATCTTCAGAATTGATTTCACTTGAAATTGGTAACTTTAATTGACATGCTAGGTAAGCCAGATTACAGTATAAACTATTTTTGAGAATATTAATAACAGTTTTCCTATCTGATCTTCCTGTGGATAGTAATCATGGGGGTGTAACAGCTTTTAAAAGTCAAGAGTGTCTTTCTTTTAGGTAAAAATATTATTTGTTTCAATGATTTGTTAGTAAAAACAAATTTCTAGATATTGAGCAAATTGTTCTAAATTAATATTATATTGCTTTTAGCTTAATTTATTGATCTCCAGTCTTGAAAACTTGAATCACTGTTGCAACCTGAAACCCTGGTTCCAGAAAGTCTAAGTACTTAAGCTGAAGTTTAGACTGGTAAATCATCTTCCTAAATACTAAACTTAGCAGTTCTTTTCTGGAAAGTTGTTTGCTTGAGAATAAATCATTAAATGTTTTGCATTGAACAGCTGAAGGAAGGAGTGTATTAGTACACTACTTGAGGGTTAAAGATGATTAATTTCTTGAAGGCGAAACAGCTGGCCCCCATGTTTTGCCAGAAGATATTAACTGGGAAACATGATAAGGCATAGGAATTTCAAAGGTCTTATAATTGTAAGAAACATGAATCTGGCAGACATACATATCATATCCTGAGGACCTCAACTTGGGTTCATGTCACCTGCCACAAACTTAAATAGGAATTAAGAGGCTACTAAAATATGCAAAATATACCAAGAATGATTGCAAGAAGCAAGTTATACATAATGAAGAAAAAAATGACTGGATATAATTAATTTTCTAGGCACAAAAGATTAATAAATATAAAGCAGCTCTTTAAAAAACTGAAACATAGCAGTTCAATCTATTGTGCAGTTGATATAAAATATAGCAAAAGCTATTGAGTTGTATATGTGCCTAACAACCCAGGAATACAGTGATCTTTGGCAAAAATAATGTAGAAAAATAACAAAACAGAGATTGGAAAATTATAGTTATCAAAGTTTATTACAGTTTTGATAGTAGTGAATGGCTCAGAGGAGCAGAATGGTTAAAATTGCAGTGATTTTAAGAAAAAGATGAGAAAATGCAAAGGGAATAGATAGCTTATTCTGGAATACCCCCTGCCTAAATCAAAGAAAGTGTCATTCTGGTCATCCTTAGATATCCGTGCAGAATATAGTTTACCATTTGGGAACATACTCTTGGTCACAAATTTAAGATAGAATAGTCACTTCAGTTTACTAAAGCTTGAACTAAGAAGTTACTCAGAACTATTCTGAGTCAATGATACAAAGTCCAAAATGGCAAGCTGTTGTTATGGATTTTATTGCCAAACATTGATAACAAAACTGAATTTTTAATAAGTAAAGATAAAAAA
>NW_015387902.1:93585-96443 GCF_001527695.2 Protobothrops mucrosquamatus | reverse complement strand
TAAGCAAAATGGTTGCTAAGTGAACATATGGGGGAGAGGCAGAGAGACTGGGGAGATCATTGGTTGGTGCCATCTCATTTAAGTAAAGCTTTTTCATGCAGCTATGCCAGCATTACTCCCACTTCGGCATGCATTTTTGTTGGGTGCCTAAAATATGGTCATAAATGCACACATTGGTTGAAAAATATTTTTTTAACTACTAACATATTTGTGAATGGTCACTAACTAAAATTGTCACTAAAGAGGAATGGGTGTATTCATAGCTTTGGAATTCACAATATAGCTGAGAAGTGAACACATTGTATGACTTTTACTACAGAATGGAAGCTGGTTATAAAGCTTCCATGGAAGAGCTCTATTAAGGCTCCATAGAAAAATACTAGAAGCAGAACTGATCTTTTTTCATAGAAAGAAGGAGAAGTGGTTAAACAAGGTGAAAAACAAACCTTTGGCTCTAGAAATGTGAGCTAGGAAATGAACAGTATTGGATGGAACATGAGAAACAGACTCAGAATCAAGCAGACCCAAGACAATGATTGAAGATGTGTCACATAGGGTTTATTTAGGTAGGCAAATCAATAGTAAAAGTTTGAATTCACTGTGGCAGTAACAGATGTTAACCCAAGAGATGACAAAAGAGTTTGTTTTTAGGAAAATCAAAAGGGTGCTAGACAAAACCACTTAATTCATTGGATCTTCCTTCTAACTCAGGGATCCCCAACCCCCAGTTTGTGGATCGGTACCGGGCTGCAGCATGCCAGCAACCGGGCCACACAAACAAGCAAAGCCCCATCTGCGGGATGCAGGCAGTACAAAAAACCATGCCCCCTCTGGTCCGCGGAAAAACCTTTCTCCACGTAACCGGTCCCTGGTGCCCAAAAGGTTGGGGACCTCTGTTCTAACTGATTATTAAAAAATCTAAAGAGAGTGAATTAGACAAAATACATTGAATTGATTCAGAGCAGCAGATTGTCCTACCATTTACTTAATTTTCTATGTTCCTTTTGCCAATGGATTGTTACAGTTGTATATAACAAAACATATTACTACATTAATTCACCTTCATCTTTCCATGCAAGCTAAAAGTCAAATTAATTATCACAAACAATAACAAATAAAGATAGATCTGATTTCAGAAAATAGGATAAAACTGACCTAAAACCTATTTAGCTAAACAGCTTAAGCCAACCAAATCTTGTCAAGGTGAGTCACCTTGCAGGGAACGTGGGCAGTATAAAAATTTAATACATAAATTAAAAAACTTGATAAATAAAAGGTGCCTGTCCTTCAGTCAATTTTAATTAAAAGGTTAGTATTGATATGGAAACATTATTAATAAAACAGATTAATTTGCATTTGTATTAAATATGTGAGAGTCAGTAATTATCTTCCAAAGAATTTAATCAGTATTCTTGTAATACAGAATCTGATTTTTCACACGCAAAAGATATAAGCATCTGAAGACATTGCCTGAAGATAGGACCTTGAATGAGGATATATGCATTAGCTACTGAATTGCATGATACTGAAATACTTATAATATCCATACCTGATAATTCTGCCCTTTAAAGGAATATTGAAATCCTGGAACACCTGGAGGGCCCTAGAATGAGGGGAGAATAATCAAGAATATAATTTGTCAGGCTTGAATTTTTCTCTTTCTTAGAAATATACATTCTGTGAATCTGTTAGTTGATTGAGATAGCTTTAAGAGAAACACATATCATTTTATTATTGGTTATGTTTCATGGAAAAACATATGTATGTATTTATATATTTGCTACATTTATTAACCAACCCAACCCAACCACACAACTCTGATTGGCACAAATTAAGAATAAAGGGGGGGGAACTCTCCAATTAACACTGCCTCCTTCAAAACAGGAAAGGAAACCACATATCTTTGTACAAATATATAAATACCTAAATGGAGACATCATTATTTTTAACCAATGAGTGGAACTAAAGTTTTGATGAAACAAGAAAAGTATTAACAATGTTTTGAAATATGTCAAGAGAAGATGACATTCAGGCTGCTGGAAGAACTTTTTCTCCCCAACATGGAGAAGGCCTACTAACTTGTGTATATATCATCTTTATTTTTTATTTTTTATTTATTTCTTTTTGAAATGCAAACCATTAAGTCCAAAACTAAGTACAGTATTGTACAATTAGGAAAATGTTATGTGATATCTTTGACTTCAGGGCAAGGATTGGGCTCTATTTTTGGTGAGAGCTCCACTATATTTCCTGCATTAAAGGTTGCATAGCACATTTAGAACATCTTGAGTTGGAAATACAGTTTTAACTCTAATTCACATGAATAAAATATAAATTTTTTTTCTGGTAGGAAGGGATAATGAGGGGTATTACTAGATTTATTGACAATCTACTTTTTTTACTTAATTTGTAAAAGAAATCTGAATTGTTAGAACTGAAAATCACAATTAAATACAAATACATCAACAGCATATAGAACATTAGAATTGCTATCAATCTCAGAATAATTAGTTGATTCCAAATCTACAAGTTTTAAATCAACAATTGAATAACACTAATCATGTACTATTAGTTATTTTCAAGGACTCTGGAATAAGGGGTTAGAATCTCTCACATCAATTAATCAATGGCTAAAAAATTTAAAGAATGTTTCTTATGAAATTAAATTAAAACAAATTCAACAAAATATTCTTGTTCACATTAACTGGATACCCCAACGAATATTTTTAAAAAGCTGGCTATAAATGTTATAATATAGATTTAGTGTCCTGTTGCCCTATTTTAATTAGTTAATATGCTTTTAGAAAGATCACTGTGGTTTAAAGATGTGAAAGTCCATTTGAATTATATATTGAAAA
>NW_015387902.1:89991-92350 GCF_001527695.2 Protobothrops mucrosquamatus | reverse complement strand
CATTAAGATAATGGCATCTAAAAAGAGTTAAATAATTACTCAGATATATGTATTTTGAATTAGTACCTCTGACTACATTAAAAATTACTAGATATTATTGATTTATTATAACATCTGAAAGTGTTCTAGCACTGCTAGAATAAATGATTTTTGTGCCTGTCTAGGAATAATCGGATCTATATGATGTGCATGCCTATAAAAAAAAAGTCAGATCCATATTTCTAGAGGTAAAAGACACCAGGAAATGCTTTCTTGTATACAGCAACAAAATACAAGTAGTATTAATAGCTCTCAAAATTTATGTCAGAATCAATAGACAAAACATTTATTAAAAATTTAAACTTTCAACATGCATATTATTATTTTGGGACAAAAGGGAGACAAACGTCTATTAAGTTGAACTATATTTTCAAATTTGTCAATGCAAAACATTTATATATAGTAGTAAAACTTAGTGCTCCACACCCTCAAAGTAGATTGGTCCATCTATTCTAAACTATTTTGACTAACAGTAACTCAAAAGGATGGGTTAAAGCTTGGTCATTATGTATTGCACGGATGCTCTGTTATTCAGGAATGATCTTCACCTTCAAGAGCTAACATGGCTAATACAGCTCATAAAATGTACTTAATGACACTAATTGGGACCTTAAATTCCATTAAGTGACAGTTTTAAGTTGAAAAAACCATGTGGTCATGCCATTTAGTGATAGCAGTTGTGGCAGTCCTAGTTGCTGTCATTAAGTGACGACCATGCAGGTGTTGTTAAGCAAGGACCTCACATGGCCGTGACTTGCAACTTCCTGCCAGCTTTCCCATTGACTTTGCTTGTTGGAAGCCCTCTAGGAAGATCACAAATGACAATCATAGGGCCTTAGGGACTCTGCACCAGCCGTAAGTATGAGGACTGGTTGAAACTATCACTCATTATACAATTAAGTGTATTATAATAATAATGCTTTCTTTGATTGGAACTCAATTTTTAATTACTTCAAATTTTTTTCCATGTCCAGATTAACTCTTGAGCTGTTAATACCTTTGAAACCATATTAATTCCTGGGGACTTCATGGAAATGCCCATATAGCTATCCTAGCAACAATATAGAAAAGATTTTAAATTTTTTCTTCTTCCAGATTTTTTTTGACTTCCCAGTCCAATATATAACTCTGATACTTTCTAATGAACTCTATTCAATGGCTGTAATTTCTGGTCTAGAAAAAGATTCAGGCATTTTTTGTATTGTGGTATTATGCAGTAGGCTATAGTGATCCCAGCCTTACTCAACATTTTGAAATCAGCCACCTAGTTTGATCTATATAATATATTTTAATATATATTTATGTCCAATTAATCAGAATTGGAGGCGCCAATCCAGAATTCTACATAGCAGCTTTCCTAACAAATATATCTATATACAACAGATTGTGTTCAAGTGAGTGATTATATGAATAACACCAACATGTCATTTTCTTATATTTTTATGGAATGGGAATGAAAAAGTTGTTAATTCAAAATTAGTTAAAAACAGGGACTATTTAAAATTATTTAAAAACATCGTTTTTTTATCAGCTAGCTAAAATGCGAGGGGGCAAAAGAGGCGTGGGGGATATGACCGTAGGAAGGGAGAGGAAGACCTGTGGGAGCGGCAGCGGGGTAACCAAACCCAGTGGGGGTCCAGAAAGGAAAGTGTGCCAAGGGGGCCCAACCAGTGTGGGGAACAGGAATATGGAATCACATACACAAGGGGAACGGGAGATGGGGTTAAAGAGAGAGAGAAAGAGGAGTGACACCTCCACCCCCAAACCGCGGGCGAACGAGCTGATCAGGAGCAACCGCACAGATAAGTCTTGCAGGATGGGGACAACCAGCGGAGGAAGGATCACCGCTGGAGCGCAGCTGATACAACCAGGACCAGTAACAAGGTCCAGGGGCCGTGTGCAGACCAAGTTCGAACTATAAAAGACTCTCCCATAGACTGACCGTTTAAGCCCTGATGATGTCAGCAGAACGCTGACGAAAGCTTGGCATTTGGTACTGTAACATTAAACTCCTAGAGTTTGATTATTTTACCCTGGTGTTCGTTTTATTTTATTTGTTTGGCATGGATGCACCCAGGGATCATATATTTAGTTTAATTACATATATATATATATGTAATTGTGCCGCTGCGGCCTCTGACCCGGCGTAGGTCTCAACTGGCCCCTTGGTTCACCGAGGGGCTGAGAGAGATGAAACGCCGGAAAAGACGCCTAGAGAGCAGTTGGAGGGTTACCCGAACCGAATCCGACCGAACACAGGTAAGGATACATGTTAGATCCTACCTAGTGGCGATGAGGGTGGTGAGGTCTAATTACTACT
>NW_015387902.1:55726-89534 GCF_001527695.2 Protobothrops mucrosquamatus | reverse complement strand
TTATTCCAGCTTGCAGGACTGGCCTAGGGTAATTTTTAGGGGGGTTTTAATTATATTTTAAATTCGACAAATATTTAAATATTCCTTTTAATTAATTTTAAATTTGTATTGTTTTGTATGTATTTTAAATAGATTGTCAGCCGCCCTGAGTCCTACGGGAGAAGGGCGGGATATAAATCCAAATATAAATAAAATAAAATAAATAAAATATTCCAAAATTTGAATTGCTAACAAAGAATTAAGGGAGAACTGGGATAGCTATTTCAAACCCTATTTGAAAGACTTCTCTTTCCCATATTTGGGCCGACAGGGTGCTCTAAAAGAAAAAAGCATATATATATATATACACACACACACACACACACACACACACACATATCAGATAGCTGTCATGATATACTTTGCTATAAATTGCAGATCTCAAAATCTAGACTTTTCATTGCTATAATATTAGGTATGTCTGAAAATAAATCTTGAATGAAGCCAAATTTGGTTTAGTATGTACTGCAGAGGCTTTAGAATGAAAATGCCAGAGGTATTGCAAATGTCTTGAATATACTTTTGAGCCTCAATCTTTCTGCTTCTTGTTTAGCACTGCAGCCATGTAGTGGTATAGTGTATCAATATATAGAAAAATATAGTTACATTATAAAGTGCTTTTCAGAACATTCTCTAAATCATTATTTTAAAAAGAGATACCAAAGCAAATTAGAATTGTGTCTCTTTTATTGAGAATGCATATACAGTAAAAAAAAATCCCCCATGATAAAAACTTGGCAAATTTGTTATAATAATTAATTGTTCTTTCTTATTTGTGAGATGGCTGATGAAGCTCTGAGATAGCTTGATGGTCTGTTAATGAAGATTTTCCAGTACTACATAAGAGTATGAAGGGGAAAAAAATCACTAGAGGGAGCTGCTGTTCCATTCAAAATGAGCTTCTTGAATAGTTTTTCATCTTAAATGACCCACAACATTGAATAGAAGAGATTTACAGCAATATAATAAAGGGAATACCTCTAAAACAATATAATTGACACTAAAATAGAATCCCAAAATGTTGCACTAGAAAGAAAATCATAATTTATGTTCATAATTATTTATTCTTACAGGCATTTGAAGAAAAGCATAAAAGTAAATGGGGGAAGTACTGTGGTTTCGAACAGAAGCAATTGTATTGTTTATTCCTTCTCTGGAACTTAAACTTAGTCCAGTGAGAATGAGAGAACTCTTACAGAACGGTGGGTTAAGCAAAGTCACCAGGTCTGTTTACTAAATTATCAGCTTGCTCTCAGTTTGTTAAGAGGGCTAGAAATTATATACTTTCCCCCAATCAATGAAATGGTTATAAAAACAATTCAGCATTTGTCAGAGCCAGAGTTCTGGGCTCTGAGTTTCAACAAGAGTAGAATAAGAGTAAACAATGCTCTGGCTTTACTAGAAAACATGTCAGACAAACTTAAACATCAGGTAGCTTTCTGATGCTGTGAAATTGATGTTCGTTCTGCTATCTATTGTTCTATATAGTCACTTCTGAAACCATGATTTTATTTAGTGCTTGATGAAAATTTCCAATCCTAGTTGGATAATTATGAGGTATAATAATTACTCCCATAGCCCTAGGTACATTAACCTGTACCGATCTCAGTAAAGTGTATTTTTTACCTCCCTTGTAACAACTTACCACCCACCGCTAGCAGACCTATTCACTGAAGCCTCTGATGGCAGATGGATCTTCTCACTCTGTCAGGACCCAGAAAAGTCAGTTTTTGAAGTGGGAGACAAGCATAATGGCAGCTGGGACAGAGAAATCTTATATGAGACGTATTTGTTCATCTTTCTTAAAGCTATACCTATCATAATATCTCTTCCATCAAATCATATATTTATTTATTTAAAACATCTATACTACATGTAATTACTAACCAGGCTGAT
The DNA here is from genome assembly GCF_001527695.2 of Protobothrops mucrosquamatus. NCBI lineage: Eukaryota > Metazoa > Chordata > Lepidosauria > Squamata > Viperidae > Protobothrops > Protobothrops mucrosquamatus. The sequence goes on along the minus strand of NW_015387902.1, from coordinate 87,599 downwards.
AGTGCTCAGCTTTTTCAAGATCACATCAAATGGTGTTAGCTAGGTGTTAGCAACTCTTATTTTACATTGTTCCATCCTGCCTGTGAAATGTTTTCTTGCTATGGTATAAATGAATACTGCATATTGGTTATATAAACATCGGGTAGGGAGACACAATAGGGCAAACAAGGAACCTATCAGCATCTTCCTTTTCTGCTTGTCAGGATGGAGTAGCTCTATTCTTGGAGTGAGCAAACTGTCTCCTTTTCTGATTTAACATAAAGTGCTACTATAGTCGCAACCCAATGTTTAAAAAAAAGAATCAGAAGAAAAGGCAGCATCCATTGTATGGCTTGGTACTTAGCTCTGTAGAACTTATTCATGACATTCTCAGCCTAAAACCCATTTAATGCTAAATACAAGTGCCATATTTACAACGTTCTTAACACACAAAGAAGTCCAGTTACTTCATACATTACAGTTGTAAAAATTACAGTACAATAAGATAGGCTGCTTAAGACAATGCTAGTTCAAGTTCAAAACATTTCAGAAACTGTAAGAGGGATATCTTGCATAAGAAACCTCAGTGGAAGACCATTTTTTGTATTTATAACTTGGATTTTTATAGATTTAACATTATCATAATTTTAAAAAATACATTGGGGTCTATTGGACACTTCTGTGATGTTAGAATAGGTGACACTGGGCTCAATTGTAGTATAATTGTGAGAGGGATCTTGGAGTCCTAGTGAACCATCACTTAAATATGAGCCAGCAGTATGCTGCAGCTACCAAAAAAGCCAACACAATCCTAGGCTGCATTAACAGAGGTATAGAATCAAGGTCATGTGAAGTGTTAATTATAATGCCTTGGTAAGACCACATTTAGAATATTGCATCCAGTTTTGGTCACTATGGTATAAAAAAGATGTTGAGACTCTAGAAAGAGTGCAGAGAAACGTAACAAAGATGATTAGGGGACTGGAGGCTAAAACATATAAAGAATGATTGCAGGAATTGGGTATGTCTAGTTTAATGAAAAGAAGGACTAGGAGTGACATTATAGCATTGTTCCAATATTTGAGAGGCTCACAGAGAAGAAGAAGTCAATCTGTTCTCCAAAGCACCTGAAGGCAGGACAAGAAGCAATAGATGGAACTAGTCAAGGAGAGAAGCAACCTAGAACAATTAATCAATGGAACGACTTGTCTCCCGAAGTTGTGGGTACTCCAACAGTGGAGGTTTTTAAGAAGAGATTGGACAAACCCTTTGAAGGGTTTCCTGCTGAGCAGGACATTGGACTAGAACAGGGTCCCCAACCACAGGCCGCAAACTGGCACTGCCTCACAGCCTGCCAGGAATCAGGCTGCACAAGTGACTGAAGCCCCATCCATGCACGTGCAGGATCCAGACAGTATGTAAAACCAGCCCCTCCCACCCAGTCTGCAGAAAACCCTTCTTCTATGGAATCAGTCCCTGGCATCCAAAAGGGGTTGGGGGTTGATGGGCTAGAAAACCTCCAAAGTCCCTTTCAACTCTGTTATTCTATTGTTCTGTCTTAAGAAGAAATGAGTAGGCTCAGTTAATTTCCTGAAGATGCTGCATTCATAATCCAGCATTGATTCATATGATGTAAGAAATCTGTTTTGAACAGAAGCATCATTTAGTTGACCATTTTAGAAATCTGGACTGCAAGTACTCTACCTGCTTATTACTATGTAGGAGATACACACTATCGTGAAGTATTTTTTCCTAAAACCAATAACAATGATGTTCAGAACATTCCTCTATCACAATTTCATTTTATTAATGAATAATATGCCCCAATCTGATAGGGATTCTTCATTCTGAAGGTTTTTCATTTTCAATATAACTATGTCAAACAGAACTATTACATTCTTGTTTTTACCTTTAATAAATAGAGACATCATTTGGTTCCTTTCCAGACACATTATTAATGTTGCTAAAATTACTCCTGTGTAGAATATGTCTGTGAACTTTCAGTGATTACAGAATAAACAATTAAGTAGCACACCAAGAAAAATGGAGGTAGCCCAATGCCAGAACTGAAGGAATCTCCTTAGATTCAGCTATATGTCCAAGCACAGATTCCAATCCATGGGCCTCTGACAAAAAGCTCCAAGTGCGTCTAGCACAATCCCAACATACTTGTTATTAGAATGAAAGCATAGTACAATTCCTTTTATACAGTTCATATATGTCTTAATTTTCTCTTAATTCTTTAGCAAACTCCTTTAATCTACAGTGGAATATTTTTTCCAGCATTCTGCCATTCAAACGATCTGCATCTTTGAAACTACCTTTCTTAATCACACGTTTCCCATTTGAAATACACGGCATCCTTGCTTTGGATAAAGTAAAATAGTTAAATATCTTGGATAAATACATAGTCCGAAAGGCTCATCAATCTTTTCCATTTCCACCAGTTCCAGAAGTTGTTATCCTATTTTTCTTATCAGACCCATATCCCATACCTCTCTATATGCCTGAGCCATTTTTTTTAATCTTTGTTTTTCTGCAGAGAAAGCAAAATAATTGCTCACACAACTTCCCTAGGGTATCTGGTAGGGATAGTGGACTAAGCTGAGTTTGATGCTATCCTTTTGGGTACTCACAGGTGGCCCTGGTGGTCCTGCTGTTCCAGGGAGTCCTGGTTTGCCTCGTCGTCCCTGGATAAACAAAGAATATAAGAGCAAGAGTTATTGGGACAAAGAATCAGTTATTTGTTTAAAGAACACGTTTTTGAAAAATATCAAATCTTTATGGAAGGAAATTTTCCAGAACAACCATTCTGGAACATTACTAGAAATGTATGGTCCTGGCATCATATACCACACTTTTCTTCTGTAGAAGCAGATTTGAACAAACTGGCTTAGTGCCTTGCACAAATTATTCTAGACAGAATGTTTTCATTTTAAATGAAAAAATTCATTTAAAAAAAATTGATGACATTAAAAACATCATTTTAAAATATTGCTCCAAATAAAGTTGAGCTTTCAAGATAAGTTCAACTTTACTGACTCAGAACTGCAATTTGCTACAAGAATAAAGGCAGAAGTGTCCGTTTTGCCAGGGCCCACTTATTCAGAGAATATTAATCTGAACAGGTGCTGCCTTTTTCATATGATTATATTCATTTTACAATCTTCTGTTGGTTATTTTCATCCACATGACCAATATAGAAAACAATGTTCTTACTTTAAATAGGATCTGAATGTATTCAATGACACCAATACAATGACACCTAAGATTTAGCCAGCTAATAGAAAATGGCAGTCAAAGAACTGGTCAAAATCAATACTGAATTTTGGGAAGAAAAATCAGAAAGCTTTACTTTTAATCCTTTCAGTGGCCATTCCTAGCAAGGACCTATTTATAGTTTTCCCAGTCTATATCAAAGCTTTCTGAAGGCACAATTGTGTATATTTGAAAACTAATACAGCAGTTAACTGTGGCAGTTGAAAAAATTTCCTGAGCCAAAGATGGAAGCCACAAAGAACTGGCTGTAAAGCAGAAACAGTAAATGCCATGAACAATGAAGTAGTTTTAATCACTTTAAGAATTTTTTCTCCAAAACAAAAAAGGTTTGCTTCATCAAAAATTTTAATTAGCACTTGTTTTGTAAGTTATAGCTCATGGATAAAAGCATTTTCGTGTGACATATATCAAAATACAGCAAACTCAAATGAATTACCATAAAGGAACTGACAGGATTGGCAGTGAAAGAATTACAGTACACTTGCCATCCTAAATCTTAAAAATAGGCCATGCATTACAGATTTACAGATATCCTGCCTTCATTTTCTAGGCAGATTTTCACTTCTGCAGTATCTGAACTGAATTATGCACTTTTTACTTATTGATCTCCATTATTCAAATCATCTGTCACTGTCAGAGATTCCCTGTTAACTAATCTGGACTTCATAAATTGAACAGTTCTATGGGTCCAAGATCAAGAAACAGTGGATGACAATGTTTCCGAAGCCATGTGTCTCCTAGCATTTTTCATGTGTTTCACATACAGCATCCACATTTAGGTCAATGTGCTTTTTGTTAACCTAACTTTAGTTATAGCTTTTGATGATTTTGGTTTGATGGCTTCCACATGCGTATTTTAGGAGGAAAAATATGTGAAATATGTAAATATTTTTCATCCAGATGTTCATTACATCCTGTAACTCTGAACACACAGAGTACAACTTGTTATAAAATAGGGTTGTATTATCAATATTAATGTAGTCCTTTGGGGTATTCAAGGTGCATGGCAATGTCACAACACATATTTATAAAAAGTGACTGGCAGAAAAGTATTTACTGGGGTTTTCTTTTATATTACTTTAATATTTCTCTATAATTTAAAAAGCTTCAGGTGACACAGTGTACATGCAATATTCAGTTCAGGTGAGTCTTTCAGAGAAAAATGCTTTATTACATCACTAAAGTGAAGGGATATGCTCTTGTAGGCAGTAGAGGTCCACAGATACAAAGAAAGATAACCTTTATTACCATCACAATTAAAGAGAATAGAAAGATCTTGCAGGCAATGAAATCTATGCATGATCAGAGCTTCTAAATCAGTTGTCTTATTATATGAACCTTGGTTTCCCATCAAAGTTATTAACTAAATGTGCCATTTTAAATGCAGAATGAAATGTGAGATTTGCATTCAAAGCAATTTGGATTTGTTACAAATTTAGATACTGCTGAAAAATCAGATTCTGTTGATTACCTTTCCAGTTTCTGACTGTTTTAACATTTTAAGTAAGTACAAACTAAAGGAATATTAAGCATATAGTAGGATTTGAATTGGCATGGACAAATGTGATTCAGATGCAAAACGCAGAACTGAATTCTCTGTAACTTATTTTTTCAAAAAGGTTTGCAAATATACCTTAGGAAGCATAACATTTTTTCCCCAGATTGTTTCTGTACTGATTGCTGTCAGTGCCATTGTCCATTATAGATCCATTGTGGACTTCAGTTCCCAGAATTCTGGGAGTTGAAGTTCACAAGACTCAAAGTTGCCAAATTTGGAGACCCCTGACTGATATCAGTACAGCCTGTTAATAACATTTATCCAACCTTTTATGACTCATAGAAAAGGCATTGTAAAAAAAAAGTCAATCCATTAGTAGTTGATCACACATAGTACATTCACTAGACATTCTGTGAGAACTATCATCAAAAGAATTTGGTATGCATGTCTTGTTCCTTATTAAATAATAAATGGTTGGAAAAATACAAAACTAAATATAAGGTTTTCACATGCCTTGTTCCCTGCATATCAAAACATATCAAAACATATCAAAACATATCAAAACAGTGAGCAAACCCACCCTGACATTATGTTCAGATCACCTCTCTGAGTAGAATGCTTACTTTTCCATTCTTATAAGATTCTGTGCTATAGGAAAAAAATGATCCACTGAGCTCTATTAATAACAAGAAATGTGAAGGTATTTCTGATTTAGGAGCAACAGGAAGTGCTAGCAGTCCATGATATTCTCGTGAAGTGATTGCCTCTCTTTCTACTTACAGATTATCTGTAACGAGGAAAACAGTGAGGAAAAATAAGGGAGGGTTGTAAGCTGAAGGTTACTCTGTAATAGTCAGTAAATAAAGCAGGTTGATTGAATAATGATAGTATTATCTAGAAATTCTCCAGGTGAAAAAGGTGTGGATAGGAAGGCAAAGGCACCAGATCATCAAAAACCTCATGCTAGGATGAATATTTTTCCTTTGCTATTATGCTATGTTGATGTTTGGAAAGTGGACTGAAACCCTAGTTAATTGGGATAATGAATCATAGAGTCCACAGTAGTTGGGTGGCAAATAATAAAATAAAATAAAAATGATATTATTGTTGTTCAGTCACTAGGTTATGTCCAACTTTTTGCAATCCCATGGAGCACAGCACACCAGGCCCCTCTGTCCGCCACTGTCTTCCAGAGTTTGCCCAAATTCATATTCATTACATCAATGACACTATCTAGACATCTCACCCTCTGCTCTCCCCTTCCCCTTTTGTCTTCAATCTTTCCCAGCATCAGGATCTTTTCCAATGAGTCCTCTTTTCTCATTAGGTGGCCAAAGCATTTGAGCTTCAGCTTCATTATCTGTCCTTTCAAAGAACAGACAGGTTTGATTTTCTTTCAGATAGACTGATTTGATTTCCTTGCACTCCAAGGGACTCTCAAGAGTCCAACACCACAACACCACAATTCGAAAGCAAAAAGTGATATTAACATTTTTTCAATATCTACCGTCACATTCAATGTTTGCATCGAGATGGTATGTGTGCCTTCCTGAATTCAATTTCTTTTCCATTTGTTTCTGCTGTTTTTCAATAGTGAAATGTTTACATACGGGCAATCTGAAGCTCCAGGGGATTTCAGTATGTGCAATTTCTATATTGAAGATACTCTGTTCTGATTTCTTAGGGTTCTTGTCCCTCTAGAGATGTGTAGTTGATGGCTTTTAACCCATGCAAGTCAAGCCAAAGCTTCTCTTTAAAACCATCAAGTTTGTGAGACTGGCTCTTTGGGAAGGAGGAGGAGGAGCAGGAGATGCTAAAGGGGGTCAAAACTTTTCCTTTCAAAATTGAGAATGGTCTCGGGAGAGCTGCACTTTATTCACAGAGCCTTGGGACCATGAGGGCCGCTCTGAGTTTTTTGTTTGTTTTTTTTTGTTTGTTTTTGCCTTCACCATGAAGCCAGCCAGCTCTAATGTTCCAGGTCTCCCCGGGAGCTTGGGAAAAGGGGCATTTTGAGATGTCACTGCTGAGCAGCTGCCTTTAGCATTTTTCTTCATCTTTGTAAAGGGCCAGACTGGGTGGCCTTGTGGGAGGCAGAAAATGGCAAAGATCAGCAGGTGTGGTAGAGTGCAGGGCAGCAAGGGCAACTGGGATGGAGGTTGCCAGACATTCAGTATTCATGGGGAGGGGGTCTTTGTGCCGTGGCAGACTCTTGAAACTTGGAACTTCCTGTGGGTCAGCTTCTTTGTACTCTGCTGTGAAGGCTTTCCAGTATTCCGCCCTTTGTGAGAGACGGTGCTTTATGCTGTACTATTGGAACTTCTACAGCATTTAAGGGCATAGATGGGGAGGTGCATAAGCAGGTGGGGGCCAGTCATAAGCGCAGGTGGGGCTGCTAAGCTCCCAAACTTTGATGACATGTCTACAAGGGGGCTGCGATGACCATAACTTCAGACACAATTTAAAGGTCCCTTGGTACAGTACCATGGTAATTTACATTGTTTGCTAAACATACTTTCCCAGATGTGACTGGCTTATCATAGCTATCATTGCACCACAAATATATACTCCAAGCAGTCTACTAAACATTGTGGCCATGGTCATCACTGAAGTAATAATAATACTTAACACTAGTAGAGGGAGTAATATTCACCAGCAATAGCTTTAAAGGCTGATAAGGCTTACAAGAAAACCCCTGCTTTAAAAAACAACAACCAAAAACATTATTGGAATCTAGGAGGAGGGATGAGAAATATATGTGAGGCTTCAGCAAAAAACAACAACAGAGACCTGTCTCGTGCATGTGGTAGCGCTTTCTGTTAAGGCAAAGCAATCATTGGATTCATTTAATAATAACTGATTCTTGGAGTTTTTTGGAGGATTTTTTTTTAATGAAGAGAGTCCTTTTCATTAGGGTTTCCTATTAAATGGATCCAGAAAAACTCCTCATTTTTCAGCAGTACACGTACTAACAGTTGTAAAAATTTTAATAATCTCTGCTTGATTTCATCTGGGGTATTGCAAGCTTCATTTCAGCTGTGTCTAAATGAATCTGAAGGGAGGTAATGCGATTTGAAAGTCCACTGCGGTTAAAGTTTCGCATGCTTGGAGTTCAGATAAAAGAAATGGTCTTTCATGTGGTTTCCACTAAAACTGCAATTGTTCCATTACGTCTCTAAATCGGTTTTCATGTTCATTTTACTTACAGTAATTTTAAAAGGGGAGAGGGGGGAATTCATGGAAATGGCCAAGGAAAATGAAGAATGCTTCAAATAACATCCTGGCTCCACACTGAAATCCTTGAAAGGTAATTAGACTTGAAACTACTAACATATGTATTAAATAATGCACATGCAACAATAGAAAGGAGGATATAAGCTATTTGAAAGTATCTTCTCAAAATGTATTATTACTCCACGTTGCCTCACTTCTGCGCACCAATTTGCTATTGTTCTCCTATACAAGACCCTCTGGAAACGCGAAAAATTATGTAGAATTAAATTATAGCTTCCTGGTATATTCCACATTCTTAGTGCCAGGGCTTTTTTTTGTCATAGAACGCCCAGAACAGAGTTCCGGCACCTTTTTTGGATGGAACCTTGTAGGGTAGGCAAGGCGGGTTGCATGACATGTGTGAGTTCTGGCACTTTTTTTTTTTTTTTTTTTTTTACAAAAAAAGCACTGCTTAGTGCAAGGAGTGTTAATCTGGCTAGGGATGTAAGAACACTGTAGTTATAAAACTGGTTTAATTATACATGACCAAGGATAAGATATCTAAGTAATGCCAAGGCCTAGCATAAGACTGTGGGGAAATTGGAAAGCCATTTGACTGGGATTTTATTCTTAAGTATGATAATATATTTTACTTAAAAATACCCAAGTTACATCTTTACTTTCATATGTCATAATTTTTAAATTTTTTATTATGGCTAGGGGCCTCCAAAGTCTGGATCATTCTACAGTACCTTTTCAAATGTAATATTTAAACATATGCCCATTCTTTAAGTAAAAAGCAAATACTAAAACTATAAACAGCAAAACAGTATTATTTCTTCTTCCTTTCAGGAGTTTTAATCAGAAGTTGCAGGATTATTTGAACAGGATCTAATCTCCTTAGAATCTGATACAGAATGAAAGAGGAGTACTTTCTTTAATACTATTTTTTCTCTCTTCCAAATAATGGTAATAATAGTGAAACTGACCAGTAAATTCAATTCCTGAGGAAATATTGCTGCTAAATTTCATATATGCCAAATAGTAAGAATAGCAAACTGAATACTTTTTCTAATCAAATCAAAGACTGAGCATTTAAATGCCTCCTAAGAAAAAGTTCCTTATTTGAAGCTTCTTGCTAAACTCTAACACATTGATAGGAAGAACATTCCAGAAAATAATGTTTCTCTGACTATTTTTCCTGTTGGCACTGCATTGACCTTTAAATTTGCTTTCATTTCAAAAGGAAAGCTTCTCTTTAGCTAGAAACACCAATTTATATAAACTTTAAACAATGCTTCAGGTGTTTCACATGACAATTATAATATATTTAATAGGCCAGATCCAAACATTTATGTTTCATTTACCAGCAATTATTGCACACGTTTGCAATATTTAGTCACTTTAGCATTTCATAGTTTGCCTAGCTACTTGTAGATTTATGTTTAAGAAAATGCTGAAAAAAGTCAATGGGTTGTGCATGGTTTGAAGAAATGTTTTGGGCCTTGGGTAAATCAGAAGAAAAAGATGTTATTGCTTTAAAAGCTGTATTAACCTGAATAAGTGGATTCATTAAAACATCATCCTTTTTCCTAGGCTTGCCCAGAAGCCTCAACCATGTTGAGCCATTTTAATTCTGCACTGTAACTGCAGAGTGCTGTTGTATGTGATGTGTTTTTTTCTGATAAACCTATTTTGAAGCACAGACAGCATGATCAATTAGTATCTGCCAGTTGCTATCATATTTACTCACCCGCTGACCTTCTTTTCCAGGTGGGCCTTGGGGGCCTTCTATTTCTGGCACACTCTGTAAATATAGACAGTTTTCAAATGTTACTTCCCTCATTAATATAGCTTAAAGTAGCTGCTCATATGCCTAAAATAGTAAGCAAACCTTCATAATTAAAGTTTAATTTCAAGCAGTATTCAAACAGGTTCTTATGGCTGTGGCTAGCAGGTGCTAGCAGTTGCTAAAGAGCATAGAAATATCACATTTTAATTTGAAAGGTGGTTTCAATTGTAGATTTGAGCAGTTCTTGCTTGATATTTTTTCAAATAAATAAGTTTTGAACTGGATAGATTTGATGAAAGAATGTGTGCCTGCTTTATGAATAAATGGTAGCCTCAATATCTGAGGGTTATTTTTTATATTAATTTTTGCACGTATGGTAGACATTTCTACATGCTCTCCACTATGCTGAATGGTGAGAGGGCAGTCTTGACTATCCTGATGCCTCAGCATGATTGCAACGCTCACTATCTTCAGTCAGCATGACCACTGATCCAGAAACTAGGATGAAATACACAAAAGCAGAGCACACATAAAGATGATAAAGAAATTGTCTGGATAGCCAGATACCTTTGTACTTGGGAAAGCATTTGAAAAGATTTCAAAAAGACATTTCAATCCCAAAAAGGATCCGCAATCACAGAAAAATGAGTAATGGGAAGTAATGCTACAGCAAACCAAATTCAAATTCAGATATATTATTGCAGCCCTGAGACCAGATACAAACAAGATATTGAATAAAATAAGTATTCACACACACACACACACACATATGTGTGTAAGCGACATATTTGTGTAAGAGAAAAACAGTAAGTATAATAATGGAATCTAAAAATAATATAACTAGTAAAATAAATCAAATCAAATACTATTTTAAGAAGTTCCAATCCTAAGTAATGATACAGCATATCATAGAAATGGTAGCAGAGAACTGAGCAACTTAGGAGATCATTTTCGGGACATTGTCTCAGAGTAGTAGCATTAATCCCCACCTAGAAATTTCTTCAAGACAGGATATATAAACAGAAGACTGGGGATCTGTAGGGTAGGGTGAATTCCCCCAAATTTCTGAGATTTAAAAAAAGCTTATGACAAGACTATAAAATAGGGAAATGCAGAAGAGATATTAAATCAAAAACTGGAATTATAGGAAAAAACTGGAATTCAAGACTTCTACTGACAAGGACACAAGAGCTATAGAAACTTATACTCTCAATAAGTGGAGCAAAAGCATCTTTGTGTCCCTATCTGCATGTGTAGAAGTGTGTGTGTGTGTTTGTGTATAAGTTAGGCATGGTCTTTGTGAAGTGGTTCACATAAAGTTTGGCTTCAATCATTTTCAGTTTTCACCTCACAGTGTTTATCAGAGAATATGATCTTTGGGATGAAGAGGTACCTTGGTGTCACAGTGCTACATATTGTCCTGTGTAATCTCAAACCAGTCACTTGAGAAAGCTCTAGCTGGTTTTAATTAAATTATATTGCTTTGGCTGTTATCGGAGGACCTTGAGGGATGATTCTAGGACTTTCCCTAATCCACAAGGGTCAAATAAATGACAGGAAGACTGTTCCTTCTGTTGTTAAGTTGAAAAAAAATGACAGTTCAGAGAGAGAGAATTCTCTGGGCGTGTCAAGCTGTTGGCTGCATCTTTACCAGAAGTCAATTCATGGCTTCAGGTTCATGACTTTATTTGACTTTGTTTTCAAACTTTAGAACAATACACAAGATGCATGGCCCAATTTTTCCTCTCTTAAATCAGCCTGGTAACCTGAGTGACATATATTTATGAAGCCAACAAAAACATGACAAGGGAATCTTTTTATTCATAACTACAGAGCTATTTTCTGTCTTATTTACAGATACATAATTAAATCATTTTTAAAAAAAAATATTTCTCTATAGCCAAGTAAGTTGCATATTTTAAAGTAAAAAAATTGAAGTCAACTTCAGATAATTTATCATTCATACCAAACAAGGCCAGTTCCTTTAATCCTGGAACAACATTTCTCTTTTATTGAAAAGAGAAGTGTGAATTAGTTCCTAAAAAAGCAGATTCTGGTGGAGATATTAGAATGGAGCATTTAAATAAAATGCATAGATCATACATGATAACTTTCTTACATTAGCATAACTCAAATTCTCCACAGCTTGATCAACATGACCTCTTATTTTCAGCTTGACTTGATTTCAAATGCTATTCATACACTCAGTAGTGAAAGTGATAGAAAATTGAGATGATCTTAAAAGATGCTACAAAATTAAACTGCCAGATGATTGGTCTTAGCTATATGGTATAGCTGGATTCAATTAATATTGTAAGTATTTTAATAAAGATTAATTACTTCATAGAGTTCCTTCTCTCAATTTTATATTTTTCCCATCTCTGGCTTATATGCTCAAGAACATTCCTCATGCTTAGTTCATTAATCATAAACCAAATACATTATTGTGATATGTAATATGAAACCACAGAATTTAAACTCTCCCCTAGGGTCACACACTTCCTACCTCAGATTTGGTGAAGGGGAAACTGACAGTCTCTGCTTCTGTTTTTACATCACTAGAAGTTTAGCCTGATGCCCAAAATGTATGACACAAAAACTGCAACTCACAATGTCCCTTTTCTTTCCATGTGCTGTTTCTCTAGCTATTGTCTACTTACCTACTCACCCACCATGGATTCTCTGCTTCTACACATTCCACCATCTCTCCCCATGTCAAATTTCCAGATTTCCACATTCATCACTGTGAGCTCAGTATATCTGGCTTCACTCACAAATTTCTACTCCATCTTCAGATTCTCTGAATAGCTGCTCCATATTTCTTCTGCCAACCATAACAATCCTTCACAATCTAGTTCTAGCCTCTAGTCTGCCATAATATTACTGGGCATTTTGGAGCTGCTATTGGGATTCTCTCCCTATCTCAGTGTTGTTTTCTGGCTTATCAATGCCAAATTTCCCCAAACATGCTAATATTTTGTGTAAATATATCAGATTGTCCTTAGGGCTCTAAAGAGATTCTGACCAATTCCCACTTCTTAAATTCCATGGTCATGATAAAAGGTTAAGCTACTCAATTGTTTCAAACTGTGAAATGGATGGCAAATAAATTTGATAATAATAATTTTAAAATGTTAAAAATGATAACCTGGGACAACAAAATGTTAAGGCTGAAGCACTGTCTGAATTTATGACAAGTTTGATGACTTTACTATTGAGTTTGACTCCTACTGTGACCAGCCAGAAACAGAAGCAACAACTATTTTGAAAGGCTGCTTGTGAATTTTGGGAATCGGCTTCAAGGAGGTGAGTGAATTGAACATTTACCAGATCACAACACTTTTCTGAAGATATGCAAAGCCCTAATAATTTTGATCTGAGATAGCATTGAATTTACTGTCTGTAATGGTATATGGGAATGAGCTTGGGAGACAGGAGAAAGATCTGGCCTAGACAATAATCTAATAAATGATTGAGTGGGAAGGAAGAGGGGTGGAGAAAGCATCTGAGAGCTTTCACAGAGCAAAAACAAGGGGTGAGAGGTACTTTCAAATTTGCCAGATTCTTTTAATGTAACCTTACAAATAAGATAGCATTAGTACTCATGGTTGTGCTTCTTGTCTGGAGTATCACAAAGGGTAAGTATTTTATTTAATAAAAGAATTAGGTTACAATTTTGTAATGAAAGCAACAGACAAATAAATGTTTCTGGACTTCAGTGAATCAACTAGTTTTAAGCCATTTGCTACTCTTAAAACCCACATTCATATTACAGGTGCCTTCCCTTATTTACAAAATTTTGTAGCCTAGTCAGGTGATGTAAATCTTAGCAAAAGCAACATATTATCTGGGCTTGAAGCTAGCAGGGTCAGCTCTAGTTAGTATTTGAATGGCAGACCTCAAGGGAATACCATTGGCTAGACTTGTAGTGAAAGAACAATCTGGAAAAGGTACTATCAAATCAGTTACTGTTACCAAGAAAATTCCATGAAGCAGTCCACAAAGTCACCAAAAACTGAGCTTGATTAGATTAAGAATTGATTTACAAATGATCCATTTTTCCTTTGCTTCTTTGATCTTTTTCTTCTTTCCAAAAAATCCTTTCAGAAAGGAAAGACAAGAAAACTGCATAATATGTTTTAATTACTAAATTAGGAAGCAGCTATTTGGAAACACACTACTTTGTGTATAAAGTGAAGTAATCCTATTTTTAAAAACATATTTTTAAATATACTTAAGAATAGGAAGGAAGGAAGGAAGGAAGGAAGGATAGTTAGACAAGAATGTCTAACTAATCTGAAACAATCCATCATTTTAATTTTATGAAAACCAGACAAAATCTGGTGTTTTAAGACCTTACGTTAAGAGAAAAGCAAACTTGATATGTGGTAAAAGTCTACATATAGAATTAAAGTCCATAATTGTACATAAGACCTTAAAAATGTAAGAAGATTTATGGCCTACTTCTAAAATTTTAACAAGATTTGATGTAAAGCATTACTTGAATTAATTATAAGCCATTTCATCTGTGAAAACTTAGAGTACACTTAAATTAATATGCAAATAAATGTGATTACATCATAACCAGTTTTGAAGCCTGATAAGTGAATAAACCATTGAGAATTTTTTCTTAGAGAAAAATAAATTTATCCCTCAAGATTCTCCGATACAGAAAAGGTCTGCAAATAGCTTCAGGAGCTGTGCTTCAAAACAGCCTGTGTGCCAAAAGCTGGGGGGGGGGGCTGCAATCAGTTCATTGTCAAAGAAGCAGCCATTTTGGAATTTATATTTCAAATGGACAGTAAGTTTTCTTCCACTTCTTAATCATTTTTAAAGACTATTAATCTTTATTAAGCTAAATGAGGCTCTCTTTAGCCATAGCCTATTACACTTTTTTTGGAAGATCTGTGCCATTTTGGGGATTTCTTCAGTGTTAAACAACAAGGAAGAAGGCTGCTAAGGCAAGCCAAAATAAGGAAGCGTGGAGTATTTTTTTTTAAAAAAAGTTGATGGAGAAATATTAGGGCAGAAAGTTGTGATTTTAGTTTATTATTTTTAGTAATTTGTAGGTTGGTCTGCTTTGCTGTAGGTGGCTAAAACCTTCCAATTTTCATGATTCCCATTGGCCAGCAATTCTTAAGTGATCTACAAAAAAGCTACTATTTGATTAAAGAGTGAGTTAAGAAGATGGAGGAGCAAATTATTAGAAATGTATTTGGAAAATCGTTAAATAAAATCCATCAGTTCATAGAACAGCTATACTCCAAGGATGTTAAAAAAACTTCTCAAACTACTTCAGAAATGCAAATATATGTAGAAAGTTACCAAACCACTGAGGCAAATTTACAAGTAGCTGACAATGCAGAGGAGTCAGTTGTAATTTTGGAATATAAACCTGACATCAACTCTTATGGTGGTTTAAATATAAACCTCCCAACACAATTGAAAGAGCTCCAAGAAAATCTGCAACTTTTAAAAGGACAAGTTTGGGATTTTTTCCTTATGGACATTAACAAGGTTGAGAAATGCTGGAGAAAAAGAGAATGTTATAACTAATTTACAAACATTCCAAAGAAAAAGACTTTACTCCATGAAGACAAGCTGGAAGGAGTGACTTAAACTTAATGAGTTAATTGGAATTAGGATGCATTTTTATCGGTTTGATATTTGAAATTGAAAGAAAGTTTTAATCTAAAGTTTGAAAATGTATTTTTCCTTTATATATAATGCTTAAGTAATTCCCAAAGTTTGTAAAACATTATTCAAAGTGTATTTGAGAGTATCTGTGTTAAGAGAAAGTTAAAGAAAAAGATGTATTAGTTTAAAGAAAAGTTTAGAGTTTTAAAAAGAATGTATACAAGAAGAAAAAAATATTCTATGAGGATAACTTGGAGGGAGTGGTCTAAATTTAACAATGAACTTTAAAGTATGCATTTTAAGGGGAAGTTTAAAAAAGATGTATTATAAAGTTTTGATTTCAGAAATGTTTTTAAAGAAAAGTTTAGTGTTTTAAAATGGATGAAAAAAAGTATTTTTCCCTTTAAGGTTAAAGAATCTGAAAAAATACAGTGAATTTTGTTAATATAGATGGTGATAGTTTATAAAGATTATTAAGTGCAAATAGAAATACATATTATTTGCACAGCAAAGAAGATAAAGCAGAAATGGTTAAATTGATTGTTTTGTTCAAAGAGGAGAATATATTTAATTATGTTTTTTATTTGGATGTCATTCTGGATATTATCCTTTGATGGAAAAAAATGAAACTTTCACTTTGGTTTTGCTGATTAGATAAATTTGTTGTTATAGAAATGGCTAGTTATATATTAATGTGTAAAAGTAAAAAGTTGAGGTGGGAATGTTATCTTGTACTGTGCCAAAAAGAATTGGAAGTCAGTGCTTTTTTTCTTTCTCCGCTTGTACCTTATATTTTCTTTCTCCCTCTCTTTTTCCTTCCCTTAATTTCCTAGTTTTATTTTTATTTGTATTTTATATATTGATTAAAACAATAAAAGTCTTTAAATCAGGAAGAAAAATAAGTTTAAATCTAATATTATGCAGGATATATTCAGTGAGATTAGGTATTATGAGATTGTGTGCACTGAGGATATATAATCAATTTATGTTCAACTATAGAAAGTACAAACTCATTCAAAGGATAAATAGAGATCATAATGAAGAATATTACTTCAATAGCATCTAAAGAATTATAAATCCCCTTCTGTAGATTAGACTTTGATTCTGGCCTGGAGGCTAAAACATATGAAGAATGGCTATAGGGTTTGGCTAGTCTAAAGAAAAGAAGAAACAGGAGTGACATGATAGCAGTATTCCAGTATTTGAGGAGCTGCCACAAAGAAGAGGGCGTCAAACTATTTTCCAAAGCACCAGAGGGCAGGACAAGAAACAATGGTTGGAAACTGACCAAAGAGAGAAGCAACCTGGAATTAAGGAGAAACTTCCCGACAATTAACCAGTGGAACAGCTTCAGAAATCGTGGGTGCTCCAACACTGGAGGTTTTTAAGAAGAGACTAGACAGTCATCTGTCTGACATGGTATAGGTCAGTGGTGGCGAACCTATGGCACGGGTGCCAGAAGCGGCACTCAGAGCCCTCTCTGTGGGCACTCGCGCCGTCGCCCCAGTCCTAGGCCTTCAGCTGGGTTTTATAAAACCTTTTTGCTTTAGGCCTCCGCCGCCGTGTGCAAAAAAAAAAAGATTCAATCAGTCAGTCAATTTCAACTTCTTGCGGGGAAAAAAAGATCTTGCAAAGTTGGAATTGATTGATTGAACTTTTTAGTCTCACCCAGTCTGCCGTTACCACCACAGCCATGCCCACCCAATGGGCCACACCCACCGAATGGGCCACACCCACCCGGCACCCAACGATGCATAAATGGGTTTTGGGTTGCAGTTTGGGCACTCGGTCTCTAAAAGGTTCGCCATCACTGGTATAGGTTCTCCAGCTTGAGCAGGGGGCTAGACTAGAAGACCTCCAAGGTCCCTTCCAGCTCTATTCTATTCTATTCTTTTCAATCTTCCTGGGATTTTGGTGCACTGCATTGCATTAGATCCAATCCTTCCTGTTGGGATGCATCCAGAAATGATGCTGGATTGAACTACTTCCCAATTCCACTTTGTTAAGCTATGGTGTTCCACAGGACTTTATCTTGTTTCTATTACATTTAGAAAACTGACATTTGGGCCTGAAGAAAAACCTATTTGGCATGGGGTTGCATTCCTTCATATAGACCAGATTTCTTAAACCATAGTGGTTACTGGATTCACAGGTGATAGATGTGGCAAAGAGTGTGTTTGTGCAACTTTGTCTAGTGAGACAATTGGACCCTTCATGAGCTGGCAAGATATATCAGTGGTTATCTATGCCTTGATCCTATTCCATCTTAACCATCGCAAATGCTTTACATGTGTCTGACTCTAAAAAACATCTGGAAATTGCAGTTGGTGCAAAATGAAGTGGCTAAGTTGCTGGTAGATTATACAATGCCTATAGCAGGGGTAGGGAACCTTGTCTCTTTTATGACTCGTGGACTTCAACTCCCAGAATTCCTGAGCCAACCAAGCTGGCTCAGGAATTCTGGGAGTTGAAGTCCACGAGTCATAAAAGAGCCAAGGTTGCCTACCCTGGTCTATAGTGAAAGATCTCTACTAGTTACCAGTTGTCTACCAGACATAATTTAAGACAAGATATGGCCTCTCACTTTATGAACCTGCCTAGTTATTCAGATCAGCAGAAGAAGCACTTTAGAAGAGGCTCTTTTTGCCAGACAATCATCTATCTGGATCTTCTTTGTGAACCCAGATACGGAAGGAATTCCCAAACAATGTTAATTTGGCCTCCATTTTCCCAGTATGTGAGGGAAAAAACAATAGCAAAAATCTTTTTCATCAAGCTTTAAACTATTAGTTGAACTAGGTTTTGATTTTAATGATATTGATTTTAAATTTGTCTTGATTTTAAATATTTTGATTTTTATTCATACATTTTATAATTGTTATTAATTGCTGTACATTATTTCTGAACAGAGAAAAATGGGATATAGACATGTCATTTGATTAATTATTGAATCTTCTTTTATAAATAAAAGGACTTCGGCTGTCCACAGAAAATGGAGAGTTGGGCTGGAGGAAAAGGAATTCATTTTATTTCCCCCTAATAATATCTATGGCACCAATTACACAATTACAAAGGGTTTCAAAATTCTCTAGAGCAAATCTTTTGAGATGGAGCATCTGGAAAAAAATGCCACCTGTGTCTTCCAGACACATGAGTGGAATTCTGCTGAAAAAGCACCTTTCTTTCTTTGAGGGTAGAAGCCCGAGAATACAGCACAAGATCTGTTTTTTTCTGTAATTATATAATCCCAGCATCAGCTTGATCAATAAAATGAGGCTATCTCTGATTGAAGATATGTAATATAAAAGAACAACAAACTGCCATTGATCCATGCTATTATACTATCAGTGATAGGAAGAGGTGTTTGTGATAGTCTAGGGTCACATGTGTTAAAATAATTTGGATGCATTTAGATAATCTGCACTTGACTAAAAGAACAGGAGAGTATCATTTACTGCTTGACATCAGGCAACAGAAGTATCTTGGGCTAGTTCTGTCTTGAAACTGCATGATACCACTTGTTAATTGCATTTATATGTAGCACTAACCACAGAAAATGTCTAGGTCTGAATGACTAAGTTCTTCATTCTGTTTGCTTTGTACCAAATGTCTTATCTGATGCTTCATTTAACCAGGTCTCAAGGAATATGGAACCAGCATTTCAAGTATCTGTTTAGTAAGCACATTTAGGTGCTTTTGCTTGTGACAGACTTAACCCTTGGCTTCTACTTAAGAATTTGGTGCCATCTGGATGAGTATTTTATAACTCCCCAAAGGGATAGGCCTAAAAATGGATGCTCATTTCCCTGGAGAACTAAAAGCTGTGGATCAAATGTCAAGAGGAATAGTTTTCATATATTTTATGAGAGAGATCACCATACCACCTTCCTTCACCTGTCACTCTTGTGACATGACATCCACAGGCTTAAGCTCTGGATACCAGAAAGGAGAGAAGAGCTTAGCCAACTGTGTCATTTCAGAGAAAAGCCCCTTATTCCTTCTGCCAATTCAGCATCTTGACGAAACTGTGAAGATAAAGCTGTCATTCCTGGAGTTCAGTCACTGCATTGCTCTTGCAGGACTTGAGAACAACATCAACTGTTTTAGTCCATTATATTATTTTATTAGTATTATGTTATTTTAACATTAGGGAAACAATCTGCATTATGAGGGAAATTAATGTTTAAAGTTAAGATGTTATGCTTTAGGTAAGGAATTACACTATCTTACAGCCATTTTCATGTGACTATATGTTTTTTTTAGGGCAATTCCAAATACTTTTCTTAAAAAACAACGTCCACTGAAACCTTTTTCAATATTTCTCCATGCCCAAAAAGAGAATAGACAAAGCCAACTCTTATCACATTTCCATGACCATTAGTTAAAGTTTAATTGACTTATTCGGATTGCTAAGTGACAATAAAAACAAAATTTTCTCTCTAAGTGCCCAAAATGTAATAGTCACTTCTCATTGGACTTCAGTTTTCAAAACTATAACTTTATGGAGACAGGTTTCAAGCCCAGTGTTTGAGCAGCAATTTGGGAGTGAATGTAGGTTCCAATAAGTAAAATGAATCTTAAATAAGGATGTTGCCAGACATCCGATAGCTCTTTGCAATTAGGTTATGATTGAGCAAGGACTGCTAGACTCCAATCTCAGTTTTCCATCTCTATTACATCTGTCATATCCCCAATAATTTTCTTCTGCTCCAAAAATGCTAAGAGATACATTTGGCTGCTAGGGGAAATGTAGCATAGGGGATTGGTTTTCCAGATCTTTGCAGGAGTGTCCATTCTCCATGTGACTAATTTTAAAGCCATCGTGAAAATGATCATCTACTTCCGCTAGGGAAATGGCACTTCAGTGTCCTCTTGAAAGCATTAAAGCATATGAAAAATGATAAACACAGTGACATATTCTTTTTACCTATCAGCTTGTTTTGCAAGGGTTTACATGACCTTATTTCACACAGTGAAATAGCCAGGATACTTTTGAAGAGAGTGAAAGTAGACTTGTGTTCAGCTGAAAAAAAAATATCTAATATTCCTCTCACTAATTGTATAGGTTGCTAGTTGTACATTTTGTGCAACTGAGGAAGTAAGCATTTCATTTAGATAGGTAAATTATCAATGGAAAAAAATCACCATCATATATATAAGCCAATATTTGGATAATTCCTTCACCGTTTTCAAATTAATGTACTTACTGCAAGGGCAGCAGGTCCTGGAGGTCCCATATCACCCTATAGTATTAGGAAGAAAGCAAAAGTTAACAATCTCGTATTAGTGCAGTTTTTCAAAATGCCATTTCACTTAAAATACTTAACTTGACATCTATGGTCCACTCAGCTTCATTTGAAATACTTAATTCAACACATATAGTTCCTATTCAATTTACTTTAGAGAAATCTGATGATATAGTGAAAATTAAAGTGATGAACAACTCAAGGTCAGCAATCATCATCTGAAGGAGATTCAGGCTGATCCCTGGGTGGCTCATTTTTCATGATATTTTGGTTAAAAATTCAAGGGTTGGCTTATCTGCAGATGGACTTATACATGAATATATATGATACATTTGTTCAGTTCCTTTTCTGCATTCTGTTTCTAAAATGTCTGCCATGAAACTTGGTTTGCATTTCTTCTACAATATTTTTGTACATTTTTTCATCGTATCCTCCTATCTGAACGTAATTTCCCCTAATCTGTACATTTTTGCAAGTAAATTTCGTAATGCTTTATTGTACCCACTTGGCAAGGGGTATGTTTTAACCATTTTGTGTGTACGCATGGCAGACTACATTTGTAAATTCAGAGAAGTGAGTCTATCATCATATAACAGGGCTTCTGCTCATATATACTGTCAGGATAGCAAAAAACAAAAAAAATAAAAAACAAAAACAAACAAACAAACAAACCCAAAATCTGGATGGAGATGAGGGGAGGGGAAGAAATAGTTGCAGAAGAACAAAAGGAGACAGTGATCCTGCTTAGGTAAAACTCACAAAGTAACATTTCCCAAACAGTTGTTAATATTCAGACTAATATTCAGTGGCATCTACACTAGAGCACTGCACGCAGCCCCTTAGTATTTCTTGTTCACTCTTTTATTGTCAGCAATTTCTCCTCTTCTTTAAGGTTCTTTAATTTTCAGCTATCAGTTCAATATAAGTGTTCACACATGGACACGTGCACATACCTTTTCTCCCTTTGCACCAGTTATTCCATGATCACCAACATCACCTTTTAAGCCCTATGGAAGAAGGACAAAAGATAAGGAACCATGTTTAATATGTATTAAGTTCTATAAGTAAGAAGTGTAGCAGTTAAGCTCCCAAACTAGAAACTGGGACACCGTGAATTCTAGTTCTGCCTTAGGCATGAAGCCAACTGGATTATCTTGGGACAGTCCCTCTCACTCAGCCCAAAGGAGAAGCCAGGAAAAGACACTTCTGAAAAGCCTTGCCAAGAAAACTGTGGGGACTAGTCCAGGCAGTTGCCAGGAGTCAACAGTGACTTGAAGGTACAAGGCACACACACACACACACACACACACACACACACACTTTTTCAAATCAATCTCAACTCCTTTTGGCGTCATGGATATGTTTTCTTGGCAACAAAAAGTGGCTTGCTATTGCCTTCCATGTGTTTTCTTCAACTTCTCAATCTTGTCTATAAGCTTGCCATTTTATGCATGTCTCTCATCCACATAGTAACCAGGTCTGAATCTTGCCCCTGTTTCAGATACAGTCAACAAGCACTAAGACATCATTTAATAAACCAGTACACTATTACAAACATCACCAAAATAAAACCTTGGAAATTCATATACAAATTCTATCAAAGTAGAACCAAATAAATTACCTGACATAAAGTAATAATACTTGATGTTAAAATGATAAGCAACATCTCTCCTACTGAAGGCAAGAAACTTTGAATCAGAAAGTGTTAAAAAAACTCATAATTGGACAACTTCACTTTCTGCAAAAATTATATTAACTCACCATTTGGAAGAAGTAGATGCAGTACATTAGCATTTAAGTAGCCACTTCAAATTAAATGATGGATTTTGATAAACCTGATTTCTTATGCTTATAAGTAATAAAAGAATTAAATCTAAAGCAATGTTTGTTCTGTCTGAAGAAGACAGACCAGGCAAAGAGAAATGAGTAGGGGGGAAAAAATCTGCCTTAATGCCCATGCTTGAACATCATAAATACAAATTACCCTATTCAGATTTCTGAATGGATTCAGATTTCTGACTGATTTTTTTGTGGACTATAAACAAAAATGGTTACGAGATTTCAGAAAGCAAATGGAATATGTATACAAACATACATATTTATCATGTTATTCCCTTTCAGGATGTGCAGTGTTATGCTGTGGGCATGAAAGCAGTAAAGAAATACTGAGAAAAATAAAACAAAGTAGTTGAAATTACTTATTACCAGCACCATTCATATAGTTCTCCATATCTTTCTATCTTTGCAAAACATCCTGGCTTTCTCCGCACCCATATATGCTTCTTTGTTCTTTACATAGATCATTTCTCTCATTCTGAGGATCACATCAATTTCATTCCACCACTGTTTTAGTGGATATCTTTTTCTCTCAATCCATTCACACTTTCTTCATAGATTTGTTAAGCCATTTATTTGGCTTGAGCCCATTTCTTCTTCTTTTATTATATTTCTTTAAAAATATTCCCACCTCATTCATTCATTATTTTTATGTTTCTTCTTACATAAAATCGGCTCTCACTTCTATACACACGATGGGCAAAAGTATGACATTATAATACGCAACTAGTTTTACATCTCTGAACATGTTCCCTCTTTGCAAGAAACTACCTACTACCTTTCTACCTACATTTGCTCATCTCAAAACTTCTCCATTCATTCAGAATATATGATAAACAGTGCTAAATAATCACGGGAGATGTGGGAGGGGGCAAGTCTCCATTGCTTTTGAAGTGCTTATTTTATTTTATTTTACTTATTATTTTAATGTATGTACAGTATGTATGTATTTATATCCCACCTTTATTATTTTTACAATTAACTCAAGGCAGTGATAATATCCAATACATCTTCCTCCTATTTTTCCCACAATAAAAACCCTGTGAGCTGAGTTGAGAGAGTGTGACTGGCCCAAGTTTACCTAACTGGCTTTCATGGCTAAAGTGAGACTAGAATTCACAGTCTCCAACTTTCTAGACTGGTGTTTTAACTATTAGATCAAGCATTTTATATAGCGTTTTCTTGGATTACAACCTTTTGGCCTGTGCTCATAACAACTTAATAAAAGTTCTTTAGAACCAGAAAGGAGGAGATTTTTTTAAAAAAACGTTTTCCATCCATCTCTTCGTATAAATAAATTATCTGAAAATAAGTTTTTCTCACATTCTGGCAATGGATGATTCCACTGGATTAAACAGCCATGTTGCAGGAGACCAGAATGATTTCTTACAACTAAAAACACTTAGGCTAATTCAGTGGTGGGATTCAGCCAGTTCACACCAGTTTGGGAGAACCGGTAGTTAATTTTATGTTGCCCAGGCCCAGAACAGACTTCTAGAAATGGCATCCACACAGAGAACCGGTTGTTCACATATTTGAATCCCACCACTTGGCTAATTGGTGAGTTATCAAATTTTACTAAAAAAAAAAAAAGGGGAAAGGAAAACTAAAAACGATAGGAGAAAGAGATTTTTCCATTTCTTTTTTTAGGCTATTGCTTAACCAAACTGTCCAAGGGTATAAATTTACTAAGCTGCTATTTCTTCATTAGAATTTTATGTATAATCACCCTTGTACCTTGTGATTATCCACAAAGAAATTAAATAAAACATACACATCAACTTACATCTCTTCCAGGTATGCCATCTATTCCTTTTTCTCCTTTTTCACCCTAAAAAGAAAGCAAACAAACACCAATTAATGTATGTGCTTAAAGAAAATATCTTCATGGAAACCATTAGATAAACTTTTAATTGGAACTTCAGCATAATTTGTACTAATTACCTACAATACTATGTTTTTAATTAATGTCACCAATTTAATTTCACACATATTTCTCATGGAATTCAAGTCAAGGAGTAACAAAATGATTAGATAACAGTGCAACTAAATTTGTTAGTGATGTTTTCACAGACTTGGAAAATATTTCTTTCCATCTTCCATGGCATCATTGTCACTTCTGAAAAATAGGATTCTAGTCCATACAAATATATGGCATAGGAAAATTCAATGATTTTATTATTCCAATAGTACCTGATAATATAATAGCACCTGATAATATTTCACTATTTCACTAATTCACCTGAGATGCATTCTGTATAATCAAAAGATTGTTCTGTGGAGCCGTCTCTTAGTCAAATGATCTTTCTTTTATGTACATTTCAGCCTTTATTAGACAGTTCATTTAGTTCTTACTCAAAGATAGTAAATCAAAACACATATATCAATGCCTTAAAAGGAGAACATAATGTTCTTCTATGATAGTTTTGCCACATAATCCAAATCACCACTTTAAAAAAAAAATCAAGGCAGATATCTAGGGAAAGAATGTATGGCATTTGAATAATAAATTAAATGAAACAAAGTAATACAATCTTGTATGGGGGTGAAAGAAGGCTTTAATAACATCCCCCTTATTTCCCCTCTTTTTGCCCTACTTGTTAAGTTAGGGTGTACCTCAGAAAAATCTTTGGTACCCACAGGCAATTAAGTATGCCCAAAGTATGTGGGGTTTTTTTCAAATGTACTCACTAGCCCAGTATATGAAATGCTACTTCCCAAGATACAAGGGTGTGGAAAGTTAGTATCTAGAAAGGTTTGTTTATCTGAGAATTCAGTGGGTGACATTGTATCTTAATAGTAAATCCATTTATTCAGTGAGACTTATTGAAAAGTAAGCGTACTTAGTACCGTAGCCTAAGTGTTCTTCATCAATGAAACGGCCATCTAAGCTGCTAGCTCTCTGAAGTAAGATTCATATTTTGAGCCTGGACACCCAGATTATCAAGAACGGTTGTATGGCTTGAATAAATACAACTCTGCTCAGAGCGAAAATGAGCCCAAATTTAAGATAACACTCATAGAAGGAAGAGTAGATACATAAAAAATAGAGACAAAAATCCTGTGTAATTCCAGCTTTTATACAACCCACTAAGTACCAGGTTTATGAAAAAGGCAAATTTATAAAACATCAACAGTCCTGATT
This sequence comes from Protobothrops mucrosquamatus, assembly GCF_001527695.2. Classification (NCBI taxonomy): domain Eukaryota; kingdom Metazoa; phylum Chordata; class Lepidosauria; order Squamata; family Viperidae; genus Protobothrops; species Protobothrops mucrosquamatus. Next base: position 61,977 of record NW_015387902.1, on the reverse strand, counting down.
TCTAAATATTTCAGATTGATGTACCCTAAATGTGGAATCCTAGCTTTCATCCAATGACTTGTATGTGAGAAAATCAAAGGAAAATGAGAACAATATGCTAGGGGAATAAAGAGAATAATTCAAAAAGAAATCAGAGAACAACAAAAGAAGAACTGTTAGAAGTTCTATGTGTCCAATAAATATTGTGCATTTTCTTTCCTTTGTTTCATTAATTCTTCAAATAAATCCAGCTTCTCCTTTACTTTTTCTATATATAATTCATACTTTAAAGATCAAAGTGAAGCATCTTTTCATAATTTATTATTGAATTCCTATACTGTTGCATAGTAAGAAATAATAAAAACAACACAGCTTTCTCACAAAACCTTTTCTTTTCCCCTCCCTATTTCCTATGCTGTACAAGTCACCCCATTTATTAATTGCAAGAAGAATGTGCACTTTTACACTTAATTCTCCTAGTTCATATCTCATATCACTTGTAATGCTGGTCTAAACCATTGATTCTTCCCAAAGTCTACAAAGAGGAAAAGAAAACGCTTGCCGACAACCTGATTATGACTAACAGATGAACTACATGTCATTTAGGTCACTTTCAGGCCTAAATTCTTTATAAAATTGACATTTTCAAGATTGCTAATTTACAACTCTGTATTAATTGGAACCAGTTTATGCAATGCTCAGTCATTTCCCTCCAGATGTTTAAATTTAGAAAACTGGATTACTGAGCTGAAGACATAAGGCTTTCAGCTTTTGTTCTGGTTTACAGACAGAATTGCAATATGAAGGCATTCCAGTTTTGGAGGCATCTTTGGGTGGTATTCATGCAGTTTGGAAATATGTTCTCCCATTAATAAAATTGAAGTAAACCTTGAAAATAAAATATTAAGATGGACAGTGTTTTCTTTTCTCTTTATATTAGCAAAGTACCAGGAAACAGGCAGATATACAGATCCTTGAAAGTGTATGACACAACCAGTCTCCTAAGGAAAACAAGTTGAGGTTGTTCTTATAGGGTCAATGTTTAATCTTATCTATAGTTTGATTTTTGGTTTGATTTTTCTCTAGCTAGTGTAAGGTCACTGGCCCTTGATTAAACCTGAGATATCACAAAATCCAATCACGAACTCAGACAGAGGCTTCTTAAAGAGACAGTACTTTTTATTTGACCGAATTAAGTCCTGGCTGGAAACACAATCTGAACACTGGCAGCAGTTGCATTCAGAAGTGCCCCCCTTTAGAAAGTTAATGGCATCGCTTTATAAACTTTGTTAGCCAATCAACATCAGACAATAGAATTATGACCATATAAAGGAGACATCAATCATTCCTGTACACTCCCTTATTCCCTCCTCAGTACGCCACATCCGTGTACTTGTTTCCCACGCTTGCATGAAATTGGTCCCTGACGTAAACTCTAATTACAGAAGCGAGATAGCAATAGTTAGGCAAGGCTTCACAATTTGTTCCTTTTTCTAGTTCCAGTTACAAAACTCTTACACTAGAAAAGATTGAGACCGAAGAGAACTAGCTCATTCCTTTTTTTTTTTTTACAGGTACTGAAGAGCCAATGTTTTTTCTGACAGCAGATGACAAATGGAATTATTTTTGTGGAATGCATTTTTAAAACATCTGAACTTTCTGGGGCTTTAATAGAGCAATACTATTTTTTTTTTAGAGGCCAGCATCCCCACCATACAGTCGGGGATTACCACCATGTCAACTAGGTGGTAGACTGGGAAGTGCATTCAGTTCAGTTCCCACTTCATAATGTCAATTTCATAACAGATTTGCTACCACTCTGCCTCTCAGTTCATATTCTTCACTTGAGTATTTGTTACATTTTCATCTCAAGCTTGGTCAGGGTGGGGTTGGGGAGCAGTTTCCAGAACAACTTACTTTTTCCCAATGCGGTGGGAGAAAAGCATATCTTCAGGAATCTGTGGGTGAGTTCTTAGACTTATGACAACAGGTCTAATAGTTAGAGAGCTAATAAAATATTTTGTCCCTAGAACACTGAAGAAATGGCCTTCTAGGCAAGTAAGCAGCGTTATTCCAAACATTTGTTGAAAGTGCTATAAAGACTGCTGTAAGCATAATCTATTCAGTTTTATTGTCATTCCCTCCCCCCATAGAAGTAAATTCTTGCAGTTATTTAGCTAATGTACTGGACTTTTAAAATACCGAAACTCTATGCTGGCACAACTAGTAACATTAGGGTTTGCTTCCAAATAAACATGAAACAGGCTTAGCCCCATGCTTTTCTAAACAGAAGTAAAATCTTTTTAATTATTCCTTTTGATTTAGACCAACCCCCCCCCCCCCCGTTAGAAACTGGTTTCCTGACCTAGAATAAATTATACCATTTCTTTGGGCTACAAATAAGCCAATTCAGTGAAAGAAACAATNCCCCCCCCCCCCCCGGCATTTCTGAGAGCAAATGAGTTTACTGTATGCTGGTTTTCTTTCTCTATTTTATTTCAATTTGTATTTTCTCAAAATGTTATGGATATCATTAGTCACGAGTGTAAAATCAATGCTCTGCTTTAAAGCAATGTTGTGCTGAAAGTAATGTTCTTTGCTACAAGTACAATCATGGATTTTATATAGACTGAATTATTTCTCCAGGATATTTAAACTTGGACATTCACTGCTGGAAACTAAAGCCAGTTTCTGCAGTCCAATAAACTTAATTTTTTACCCTTTTTCAAATAAAAAAAATGAAGCATTGCAAGTTAGCTTGTGTATTCTCCATTCTCCATTCCATGGAATTTACTGATCAGAAACAATGTGATTTATATACTGTACATTTCACAATTCTATTCTTATGCGCTCTCATTAAGATTTTACCCTCCAATTCATTTCAGTGTATTCTTACAAAAAAGCATATTTTATACATAATATTAACTAATCTGATTCTATTGCAGTGTATTGCAGACCATGAGTAAAGTGGCTACTGTACTTTTTTATTTTCCAGTCAAAATTTTAGGTATCACATCCATAGGAAATCTTTAATCAACATATTATGTCAAACTCAGGCATTAAAAAGTAATACTAACAACTGCTAACTTGAAAACAGCAACCCATATTTTACTATTGCAGTACTCCTGTACTTCCATTTTTTAATTCTATACCACAAGAATTAGGTTTATACATAATGCTAAATGACAGATATGAAAATTAGCTACAGCAAGATTTGGGTATATTTGCTCTCTTTCTTCTTCTCTGGTGTAACTATGAGCAGTTTAGAACTCTTCATTCAATCTCAACCTACTGTTCATTTTAATCCAGTGGGCTCCAGTAAACCTTAACTATGGTTGTATTTATCTTATTTAGAGGATATCCAACTTCTTAGTGATTCCGGATAGTTTACAGTTAAAAGGAAAATATATGCATATATATCTACGAGGTAATCTTCCACTTGGCTATTTTGGTTTTACTCTGTGTATGTGTGTGTGTGTGTGTGTGTGTGTGTGTGTGTGTGTGCGCACGCGTGAGTGCGTGCGCACAAACACCCACCCACTTTTTAAGCAACTAGTAGCCCCAGAAGAAAAATAAAACAGAATCAATCTACAATATACATGTATGTATGTTGAGAGTTTGGGAAAAAATTCAGAGAAGAGCAACTAAGATGACCAAAGGCCTGGAGACTAAAGCATATGAAGAATGGCTGCAGGACTTGGATCTGGCTAGTCTAAAGAAAATAAGAAATAGGGGAGACATGATAGCAGTGTTCCAGTATCTGAGGGGCTGCCTCAAGGAAGAGGGGGTCACATTGTTCACCAGAGCATCAGAGGGAAGGACAAGAAACAATGGTTAGAAACTGATCAAAGAGAGAAGCAACCTGGAATTAAGGAGAAACTTCCTGCCTGTGAGAACAATTAACCAGTGGAACAGCTTGCCTCCAGAAATCGTGGGTGCTCCATCACTGGAGATTTTTAAGAAGAGACTAGACAGTCACTTGTCTGAGATGGTATAGGTTCTCCTTCCTGAGCAGGGGGCTGGACTAGAAGACCTCCAAGGTCCCTTCCAGCTCTATTCTATTCACATATGGACTATACAATATACAATATACATGGACTATAACAGCCATTATGTAGGACAAACAGGCAGAAGATTAGCAGACTCCATGAGCCCCAACTAGCAGTCAAAAGATACTTTATAATGAAAACTCTTAATTGTACAACACATAGACAGACTTCACCATAGTTTCAACTGGGAGATAGTGAGCATCCTAGAGCAAGTTATGTCTAAAACACTATAGATTTTCAGGAAGCTTAACACTCAGACAAATGGACCATCAACAGGCACATAGAGATAAACAATATCTCCATAGCATTCAAAAGAACCAATAAAAAAGATAAGACCACAACATCTCCTGACCAGCAATCAACACCCAGATAAGTAAAAATTAATACCAAGAAGTAAACATTACCCCAATCAAGGAACTACCAACCCAGTAAATAACAGCCTAATCAAGGAACCACCAAGAACACATCCACCAACCTTGACAAGGCAAGCTACTGGTATCTAAACAGAGATTAATCCTACTCCCTTCTAGCACTGATGATGTTACCTAGTTGAATAATGAAATTTCCTCAAGAAAACCACCAAACTCAGAGAGCACCAAGGGCTCCAAAATTAAATTTCTACCAAACAGATTCACTTTATAAATCATTTCATTTTTAAAACGTTTGATCTTTACTCCTGTCAAATATTGTCCCACAAGTTGTTTCTTATGTTTTTTTGTCTCCTTTTGAGAAACAGCTTGAGTAATTCCTCATTGTCTCTTCTCAGAGTTTCCTTGGTTCCTTTTATAAATCCAAAGTAAGAAGGCTTTCCAAGTCATTCTTCTGTTTTATGTCCCTTTAATTATTAAGACACCAATGGTTTCATTGGTAAATTCATTTTGGCATCATTTTCCATATCACTCTTATATTCTGGCATTTTAACATCCTTTTTCAGTTCCACAACATCTTTTTCTATATCACTTTATAATCTAACATTTTTAAAACTCCAAATCCACAATCAAATCAGTCTCAGTCTTTATTTTATCCAATAAAATCTATTGTTCTTCTATATCCTTTGCTATATTACACAGTTATATCCTTTGCTGTATCACACAAGTAAGTAACTTCTGAGTAAATTGTTCCCAAGCAGGCCTTAATTTCTTTTATAGTTAAATAGTGTTGCTCTATTGTATTAATGGGCCTGCTCTCCTTTCAGACTAATCCTTTGTTCCCTATAGTTTCCCTCTTATCATCTGCTTATTTTCCAATCAACAAAGCTTTCCCACAGGATTTTTTTTTAAATTTCAAATATTTCTTATATTGTTTTATAAATTTTAAACACCCCATAGGAAATATTCTTTCAAATCCATCCAGACCCTTAATTTTCCCAAATCAACATTCCAGATCTCATTTTGCTGTTTTCCAAACATTAAAGTTTCTCTTTGTTAAACTTAGATATTCTTTCATCCAGGGTGGAAGAAAACTTTCCCAGTGTAATGCAGCTTGTCTTTCAGAAGGTTCTTAACCCCAAAAAATCAATAATAAGCAACTTCCCAAAGTAACTAAGAGAGGAAATATGCAAACTCAGTGTCTCTTTGAAAGGCACTGAATGTGGCTTAGGCAAGATGAATATTCCCCTCCCTTCCCGGGCTCCAGACCTCTCAAATTGGCTGGAGAGCACTGATTTGCAATCTCTTCATAGGGAGAATCTGTATAGAGCCAAACATGGGCCATCCTTGTCTTCTCCTTAATTTGGAGAGAAATTCCAAGAAGCCAATCCTTTCACCGACTCCTATTTCGGCCATGTTCAAAGCAGATTTGTGCTCAGTTCACAAATCTGTGTCCTGGAAGTTGTTCAAATACTTCCTTTCAAACAATGTTACCAATTCCTTATTTCATATGTGCCCATAAAAATGTTTGGAGAGTTTTATGGTCTTATAACATCCCACCTCCCTCATTTTTAAGGTACAAAGCACTAAGCAATATTTCTATGGACAATTCTTATATTGGAATGGAATCAACATAACAGCATCTGCTCCTGAAATAGCTTTATGGATTTTTAGTTTGAACTTTCAAAATCCCTTGTCCTAATTGGATTTCAAGTGATTGGTTATGTGTTATCAAGTGATTGTGAACTCTCAGCGACCAAATAGGTAGACTTTTCTCCATGTTGCAATGACTGGAATACAGTCAAATTTATTTTCAAAAGTATCAGTAGTACATTTATTCCTTTGTTGAATTTTT
>NW_015387902.1:42885-55396 GCF_001527695.2 Protobothrops mucrosquamatus | reverse complement strand
AGCTTTATGGATTTTTAGTTTGAACTTTCAAAATCCCTTGTCCTAATTGGATTTCAAGTGATTGGTTATGTGTTATCAAGTGATTGTGAACTCTCAGCGACCAAATAGGTAGACTTTTCTCCATGTTGCAATGACTGGAATACAGTCAAATTTATTTTCAAAAGTATCAGTAGTACATTTATTCCTTTGTTGAATTTTTAAAAAATATTTCAGATAACTTGTTTTTTATTTCTTAACTTTTGGCCTCGTGCTTTAAACTCCTATGCATGTCCTGTAACATCAATAAATAATACAAATCCTATAATTATGATTAAAGAAAACAATTATTGACTAATAATTCTTTTTAAGCACTCATTTCTCAGAATTATGGAATATTGCCACAGACTTCTTGGAGTCAAGACCAAAATCAGGAAATTATTTGTATTAATGAACACTCATGTTTGAAGACTGTCCCAAAATGAGGAAAGCTGAACACAAAGGCTTTTCAATCTGAATGACATCATCATCTAAAGTCCCCCCCAAATACTGTTGCAAAACAAGGATTTTTGGCTTAACTGTTGGGAACTTGTTTAAGCCATAAATAATAGTTTAAAATGGAGAACTCGCTGAACAGAGGCTGCAGGAATATTTTTCAAAAATCTCTCACATAACTATTAGCACTAATAAACACAGCCTCTCAGTTTATTCTTTCTGACGTATCAGAAGAGGATCGGGGCAGTTTGAGTTCAAACTTTATTTAGTCATGAAGCCGATTCTGAGTCCAGCCATATATTATTCTTCTACGTAACTAACATTTTAGGCATTTTCTGAAGGCGAAATGGGGTAGGAATAGGGCAAGGACAGATATATCATCATGAAACACAGAAAAATGTTAAAATTGTTTTTCAGGAATGGTCTCAAAATAAATTTAAGAATGGAGTTTCTGAAACTCTAGAGCCTCAGTCAACATGAGGCTTCCTCTGTATGCGTGAGAATATACAATGAACATGAGAAATAAGCATATGGACAAATAAATGGAATGGAAGAAACAAAAGACAAAAACATAAATAAATAATTGCCTATCTCTTTAAACTAACATTTTTTTTCCTTGAAGTTGGACTGAAATTGAAAAACAATCCAGAGTGGTTTGAAAAGAGTTACTTGGCTAGTTGCTGTACATCCAATTACTACTAGCAAATCCATAACACATGCCTTTTTTTTTTTGGCAAATCTTAAAATGTGATTGGCTCCCACAATCCAATGAAAACATCAGTCATTACATTTTTAAGCAGTCTTATTATTAGACACTGTATGCCTTGTAATTAAAGTATGTGTCATTTGCTCACATAGGATAGGAATATACAAAATAACAAGAGATGGATATCAAATACATTGGAAATATTGCACAAATATTTAGTTATACTAAACAAAATCAATTTGCAAAATTCAATATAATTTACCTTTTCTCCCGCTTCACCTTCCCCCCCTGTCAAGCCATGTTCACCCTACATTTGAAAGAAATATAAAAACAATGTTTGCTTTTAAGTTGCTTTATTTAATTGAAAATTCTGCTTAAAGATTATTTTTAAACAATGACAATACTTTTCATTCACAAGAAAAGAGATAAGCTTACTTCCACCTCTTTTTTATCATCTTCATCTGGTAAAATGCTAAGGTTATACACTTTTTGCATCGTTAAAACAGAACATTTCAAACATAACTACTGGACTGTCTCTATAAAAAACATGAAACGTGAAAGAAAAAAAATTGCAATTTCATAGAAAATACCCACTATATATCTGACAACAGAAAGTTTTCCCTGAGTAGATTGAATTGTACTTAGCATTTTTCAACATAGAAGAAGAACGGTATATTTACAGAAAGTCTTGCAAAATTTTGAGAGAGTGAACATATATTTTAGTGAGGTACCTGTTGGTGCTAATAATCATTAGGAATTCACCATTGCATTGGACATATTCTTTTTGTTTTATCAAAATAATTTCACACAAATGGCAAGCATAAAAATGTGATTGAATAGCTAAGGTCACTGTTGTGGTATTCATATTGACACCACCATTGCAGTAGATAAATTTTGAATGTCGTTTCTATCAGTATACATTTTATAAGTAATAGAATAGCTAAGATTTCTATTGATTTTATGGTTGAAATTTGGTAAAGCGTGTATCCAAGCTCTGTTTTCTATAAAAAGCATTCATTATTCCAGGTAAAAGAACTAATTATATCAGCAATAATGGCTTACAAAACTAAAGATGTAGCTTTTTGTTAAAAGTTAAATACTTCTTAAATTTTTTAGTAAGCATTCAATAAAAATGCCTACATGTTGCGCAAAGTTTCTTTGAACAACTATAAGTAAAATTATTAATTTTCTGAAAAACATACATGTTGCTTTTAGATCAGCATTCCACAAGTGTTGGATTATAAATTCTCCACTTTCTAGTTAAAAATGTTGGCAATATTGGAATTCTGGTAATCAAGTTTCAATATATTGGAAAGCAGCAGACTTGCAAAGAGAATAGCAAAGACTGCTAGCAAATAAGTTATTTTTATACTCTTCCTCTTAACAGATTTATTATAGTAAAAATAAGTAGTGGTGTAGCAGTGGGAAAACAAGGATGATTTCCAATGGAAGATGATTCTACTGGACACTTAAATTCTAGGAACAAGGTGTAGAAATGATCAAAACCAGAAATATAGCCTCCAAACTGAAAGAGCTTCCATACTACAGTCCAATAGCATTTCACTATTTTCTTTCTCAATAATTCTTAGCAGAAAAAGAGAGAAGAAGTTATGGAAAAATACACAAGGGTTCTCAATGGAACATGACAGAACCTGTGTAAAATTATGTGAGAGAGGCAGAGAGATTTCACAATAAAAATCTCATCTGGAAGGCTTACTATCTCACTGATGTTATTACAACAAATAGAAACCTATCTTCCTCTGGATTCTTAAGAAGGACATTTTAATTTGAATGTATAGAAACTCAGATAATGAATTAAAAGGCCAGAGGCTCAGTGAGTGGTGAATGGTGCCACGCTATGTCCATCCGGAGAACACAACTTCTACAAATAACAGAATGGAAAGTTAAGTCTCATTGACATTTGGACTACTGTAACTTGTCCATTAATATAAATAATTGCACAATAATTATGAACTTTTACTTGGCAAAATGGCAACATTAAATATGCTTTTACTTTTACAACTGCATTTAAAAGCTTAGAGTCAAGCAATTAATGCCATAATTTCTATAGACTATGTAATTGGATTAATTATTAGTTTATTTACCTACTTATGATACTTAATATTTCCATTAAGGAGCTAAGGATGATATAAATGATAGATTAAATAAGATAAAATAAGATAAATATAAATCTTTTTTTGCTATTACTATAAATTTCTGAATTAGCCTGAAACGACTTTAGTAAGACAACTGAACAGAATTAATGGACAATTTTTATTCTGCTTATATAGAAGGTTCTAGTTTTTATGTGCTACATAAAAATGTGAAGGAAAGGGAAGGAAGAAATAAGAAGTGTCAGAATAGAATCTCCAAAGGCTATAAATTGTTTCTATAGGAAAAGTACCCTTCCTGATAGCTACATCAATGAGTAATATTAACATAGATTGGTCCTATATTAAAGCAGGTGATGCTATTTAAATAAAGTTTTTCCAAATCTCTTTAATAAAATTGTGATATTGAACGTATTCAAGATTTTGTTCATTGTGCAAAAATCAGGTATTGCCTGATTCATTAATTGAACTTTAATGCTAAAATTTTAGCAGGCAATCAGAAATAATAATAATAATAATAATAATAATAATAATAATAATAATAATAATAATAATAATAATAATAATAATAATAATAATAATAATAATAATAATAGAGTTGGAGATCTTCTAGTCCAACCCCCTCCTCAGGCAGGAAACCCTATACCATTTCAGACAAATGATTGTCCAGTCTCTTCTTAAAACTTCAACCGCTGCAACATCCACAACTTTTGGAGGCAAGTGGTTCTACTGATTAATTGTTCTAACTGTCAGGAAATTTCTTCTTAGTTCTAGGTTGCTTCTTTCCTTGATTAGTTTCCATCCATTGTTTCTTGTTCTGTCTTCAAGTGCTTTGGAGAATAGCTTGACTCCCGCTTCTTTGTGAAATATTGGAACAATGCTATCATATCACCCCTAGTCCTTCTCTTCATTAAACTAGACATACCCAATTCCAGCAACTGTTCTTTTCTAGTTCCAGTTTTAGCCTCCAATCATCTAATCATCTTTGTTGCTCTTCTCTGTACTCTTTCTAGAGTCTCAACATCTTTTTTACATTGTGGTGACCAAAACTGGATGCAGTATTCCAAGTGTGGCCTTACCAAGGCATTGTAAAGTGGTAATAACACTTCATTTGATCTTGATTCTATCCCTCTGTTAATGCAGCCTAACACTGTGTTGGCTTTTTTTTTGGGCAGCTGCAGCACATTGCTGGCTCATATTTAATTTTGAGCAAAAAAAACTAGTGGAAATTGAATTGCACTTTTTATTACATAGTAACAACGTTATACCATCAAAAATCTGTCTCTTTCACATCCAAAGAAATCAAGTGTTGAGGGCAGATTGTGCACTGCCATTGCATGTTTATTGGAGAGAGGTTTTGCCCAGAATATTGACTTGAGGAAGCATTTATGGAACAGGTCACCAATAAGTTTTATTCTATGTTCATAGATAAATTTGAAGCAGTTGAATCTGGCTAGCCATATTTCTGGCATATGACCAGCAGAAATATAACTATAAAACCTCCCTGCTATCTGCTTGAAATACACCCCAGGTTTATGCACTTGAAACCTGTTCTACACCCCTCTTGCTGAATATAGATTTCAGTGTTCTCCCCAAAATCTAACATCATAGCAAAACTGGGGATAAAAGTTACAGTTTTGCTCAGGGGCCTAAAATGAAAGAAGGGAAGTTCTAAATATTAGAGAGCATTTGTTATGTTAAATGTTTGTTCCTCTTTAAGTCCTGTCATGCTGTCTCACTGGGATGGACGTAGATGTTCCTGGGAAGGATTATGAAGAAAAACTCCCAGCAGAGTTGCCCAATATGTGGAGATTATTCCAGTTGCTCAATTAAACCAAGCATGCACCTGTATCAGAGGAAATGGTGGTGAATGAGGATGATCACTTTAGTGACAAAAAATAATAATAATGATGCCAAAGCATTATTTCATAATGCACGGGAGAAGATATTAGTAAATCACCCCTGAATTTAACTAAGAAAAACACATGGATGGACAGGATATTGGTTCATGATGTAGTACTGAATGATGGACCCCTCTAGCTACAGAGTTTAGAATCATGCAGGGAGAAGTTTTTTCTATGACGTTTTATGGAAACGAAATGTGGATTTGGCAGAGTGGAGTGGAAGTGATGAGGCTTTTGAACTTTGGTATTGGCAAATATCCCTGACAATATGAAGAAAAGAAATAAATCAAGTTACAGTTCTCACCTGAGGCATAAATGTTTTCATCCAGCATTCTTGCTTTTCCTTTTTTTTAAAAATGATTGTAACATTGTTTAATTAGTGGTTATATGCTGCCCAGAGTCACATTCAACAAAATGGGTGGCTATATAAGTTTGTTGAATGAATGAATGAATGAATGAATGAATGAATGAATGAATGAATGGGCTCAGATTATCATATTTTGGACACATTATGTGAAAAACTCATGAGCATTGATAATGCTGGGAAAAATAGATGGAAAGCAAAGAAGAGAACAACTAGAAGAAAGGTGAGTGGACTTGATTACATGGTCATGGAAGCACTGTTGAAGATCTGACGGGCCAAGTCAGGAACAGATCATTCTAAAGAAGATCTATCTGGGGTTACTAGACACCAACCTGGTGGTACATAATTATAAAAATCATGAATGTATTTGTATTTTCTTCTTAGTTTACTTGGTATTTGACAATGTTAAATAAATAGTAAACATTTCCTATATAAAAACTTGTGGTAAAAAGGGAAGATGTCTGCTATCCTGGCAGCCAAACGCAAGCCATGGACCCAAAGCTTATACATGTACCTTTTCACCAGAAGTACCAGGAACACCAGGAACACCAATCAGACCCTCTTCGCCCTAAAACAAATTAAAAACTGCATCAACTCTAATTCATTGGCCATTAAAAAAAGGTATTGCATTATGAAGAAATAAAAATAATTGTTACAATAACAAAATACTATACTTTCTTCTTAAGGACTATTAATATTTTAACTAAGAAAATTGTCATGCTAAGGTTAATGATCTTCATGTTTGCCAAAAATATATTTATTTAAAATATTTTATCTATTTATGACAGAATTTGGCCTGCTTCTCAAGACAAGCAAATTCTGAACAAGAATCTGATAACTAATACATAATGTAGCATCTGTAGTTTTCAGTATTTAAATTACTCAGCTTGCATTTTAGAACATTTAACAATGTTTGCCCGCTGAGTGAATCACGTGTGCAGATGTTGAAAATACAGTGCAGGACTTGTTTATGTGACTTTATAGGTGTCCTGATGAGGATGCCTTCCATTTTTAATTCTCTGGTTTTTCCCACTGCTTATACTGTCATTTTTCTTACCACGGTAAATCTATGATGGAAGATAAAACAGAATACTTCACAATAACTTTTGATTGGTAGTACTAGCTGCTCTTCATAACAAGCTGCTCCTATCTTAACAACTGAGGTTTATTTATTTCTTTATTCTTCTTTAGGAAAGAAAGCCATATGGTGCAGATTAGGAGTTAAAGTTCTTCCTGCAGCCTTTCCTGTCTTTTACTTTCCAGAAGAATCTCAAAGGCACAAGGTACTTGGTGCCTCCAGGCTAACATCGGATGTTTTTCCATTGATAGAGGCAACATGAACTTCTATTACTATTGGAAGCTTGGAGAAAAGTACAAATGTCATAAATCAAATATTATAAATACTGAAACATCAGATAAATGACTCAAATCTTTTGTGCACTATGATGTTTTAAACTGTTTAGAACCACTACCTGCCTAACTTGGGAATCATTTCATATAAAAGAATGATTTACATCTTGAAGATGGGATGAAGATGCACTCCCTGAATTTTAAACAACTTTCATAGGCTTCCATTATTAGGCCAGCTGACATCTCATTAGGATGGGGGTGGGGAATCCTCAACTCTGCAGCAATGCATAGAGCAGACCTTTGTAACCTGGGTATTCTCCAGATGTGTGGACCTCAACTCCTAGATTTCTTAACTCCAACTGCTTGGAGAGTTCTAGGAATTGTGGTCTATATAAACCAGAAGGTTGGAGAAGGCTGATATAAACTGCTAATACTGATTCTGAGAGGGAAAATGTTCATCAATTTAAAATTAAAATAGTGACCAGGTCTAACAGAAATCATCAATGAATTGATTTTTCCACCCATAATATTTTTATTCACTGCACCACTACTATTTTTCTTGACCAGAATGTGGTTTTGCAATATAACTAAGGCATGGTTATATGAAACTTTTTAGAACTGGCTTGTAGCGTTGCGGTGACTGCAATCACTGTTCACATATGAATGTGCTCGTTTGCTAGTGATCCTACTTGGAAGATTTAAAACTGCAGACTTGAAAATTACTCCAAATCTCTTTCTAGAAGACATTTTTCCTGGTACCATCAAACCTTTCTAAAAGTGGCGAGAAAAAAAGGAGACATGTGTCTGGAGAGTGTGTTCCTTGTTATTGATTGGTTTAGATTTGTAGGCCACCTAATCAGAAAACTCTAGGCAGCATACATAAATATTTTTCAAAAACATATAAAACATACAGAGAAGTGCAGAACATTGGTGGTGGTTGTGGATAAGTAATATACTCAAGTACCAATCATCCGTCCTCTACCAGTCAGGATCACAAATCACCTGGCTTCTGGTCTGTTTGAAAAGCCAGTTTTTAAGAACTTTTCTAAAGGATGGAAGGTTGGAGCCCAACAAACTTTTGGGAGGATAGTATTCCAGAAGGCAGGAGCAGCAACAGAGTAGTCCTACCTAGGCACTCTTCACGGCAGCACTGATTAATTAATGGGAAGTAGAAAATACCCATTCTGTCAGATTTGATTGGATGGGCAGATCATTCCATAAACAACCAGGCTCTGAGCCCTGTAGACATAATCGCTAACAATCACCATCTTGAATTATAGCCAGACATCCACTGGTAATCAGTGCAACACAGAGAACAGATGTGTTAGACCAAAATAGCAAGATGCACCATAATTGCTTGTGAAGCCAAGTTCTGGATCAGGAGTAGTTTCTGACTGGTCTTCAAAGGCAAGAATCCAGATGAAAAGGTGACTATAAATGGGATTTTTCGGCCCCAGAAAATTGTTTTCCAGTAATAGAAATATATAATTGACACTATTCAAATATTAAACATAAGCTACATTTACATCTATCCTGACTCCCCTGTCCAGCCTCTCTTTAGAAATATTCAAAATTGCAGAGTCTGTAACCTTTACAGATTGATTGTTCCAAAACTGCATAAATATTCTTTACATTTAAATAAAAATCTAGATAGCTGTAACTTATATCCATTACTTTTGGTCCTACTGGTTCTGAAAATAGTCCAACAAGTCATCTAAGGTAGGAATCCTACCTTTGTTCCAGGCAAACCAGGAATGCCATTTTCTCCTTTAGCTCCTTCTTCACCCTATACAAATTAAATGCATTTAGGTAAGTCCTATTGCTCAGGTTGTAAAATATTTAATAAACAATTTAACCCCCAAATGTGGTTCTTCTCCTTGATCCTGGATTGTTATTGAATAGCGCAATAATACTACAAGGACAAGAACACAACGAAGCATCTGTAAATGCAGTTTTGCATAGTGACTGGAAAAGTGATATAACTGTGAGAATGTAGATATGCTTTTTCTACTAAATGATATTTTCTAAAGTCATATTTTGTGGAATGTTTTGCAAGCTCATAAAACTTAGATTCCGCTCAATGGAAAAGCTGAGAATTCAATGCACTAGTATCTGTTTAGCTAGGTGTCATAAGACGTTTTAGGCAGAGGTTGACCTCCTGATTAACCTTATTCCTTACAATGTCCAGTGACCTTCAATAGAGAAGCCAGAACTGCCTCTTGACTAAGAAATGCAGAGAATTGATAATCCAATAAGATGTGTTTTTCTTTTGGTTGTCAACTAGCATCCAGGAAATGAAGGTGAACTGGTAAGAAGGGCAAATCTTCAGGGCTTTCCGGGAATCTTCAATCTGTCCTGACTGGTCCTTCAATTTTCCATGAAAGGTAGGGTTCATAAGGAGATTTCTTTAGCTGAGATTTTTTGGAGAAGTACAGCCTCAAAGTCAAAGACTCAATGCTGCTAAGTTATACTTTTCTTTCTATATCATAGCCATATTTTTCTAACTATGATTTATCTCTTTTCAAAATTCTAACCTGTACAGTTCTTCACTAGTCATAACTAGTGAATGCATTAGTGAATGAATCCTGCAACTGGGCCATTTGGAAATCCAAGAATGAATGAGAATAGTGACTATTTGGTAAATATGTGCTTAGAAAAAGGCATGTATTTTCAAGTATATTATGATTTAAGCATAATATAGGTGGAAAAGAACTGAGCATATCAGAAAAAAAACATAGAGAAAGCTTAATGCAGTGGGGAAAAAGTAGTTAAATGTGTGTAGGAAAACACGAAGAAGAGGTAAGAAAATTGATGCTGAATAAATGTATATGGAAGATAAATGTGAGTGGCTAGAATGAAAGAATGCTGCAAAAATTGAAAATAACAGGAAATGTGGGCCAGTTATTTATCTTAGTACTGTAATCAATATGACTGTTTGATCATTAAAGTCTGCCTTTGATTTGCTGTGTAGTAAATTAGCAGATAAGTACCTTACCTGTTGTTTGTGCTGGGAGTGTCAACATTTTATACAAATACATTAACTAATTAGTTTCCATTGACAATATGATTAATTGCAGTTTGTCCAGATTCAACAAATGGAGCAAGTGCTGTTAATCATAAATGAAAACAAACATTTTCCTCCTTAATACTGAGATGGAGGAAAAAGGAAGGACATAGGCACAATAAGTAGGCTGGTCTTTTTTTATCATGCTAAACTTTCATTTAGGTTTACATCCAAACCGGTGAAATGAATCAAACATTTCCACAGAAACTTCAGAAAAGGCAGATTTTTTTTAAATAAATACATCATTCCATAAATACATTTAGGCTAACTCTAATCCTAACATTTTATAATTCCTTGGAAACCAACGTAGCACCTAACCTTTCCAGTTAATATTTCTTATTCTGCCATGTGCTTCTATCAGAAAAAGTGATTCTTTTAGCATCTGCATTAATAAAGAGATATTTAAAACATTAGATATATTACTTTTTTTTACCAGCACTGGCAGTAACAAATTAAATGAGCAAACTCCACAGCCCATCATGAAAATAAAGACAGAATCTGCAACAAAATTTGAGATAAGCAATTTTTTTTTTTTGCAAATTTGAAGATTGGGGCATATTTCCAATCCTTATTATTCCTAAAAGTATGAGCAGGCTATAATTGGTAGAAAGCAATTAGCCAAAGGACAAAGTTCATATTATTTTTAAAAGGCATTTCCGCAAGTCACTACGCCTTTTATGTACAGTAAATTGCTTCCAAAAGCAACTTCCTGCAGCTTTTATACCTGCCTTCTTAAATCACACTTTTCATTCACAGAAATTCAAAGACCTGCACCTGTAAAATCCAGCTGGCAGCTCTTACTTGTTGGCATGTGAGCAGAGGGTTGAGCAAATCAAGTCACACATACTGCACTCGCTCCAGAAATTGAAATCCAGTGAATCAAAGTAATCATGTTTAATGCTTTCCATTGAATGGTTTAAATGTAAGCATGTTAAGTTCACTCAGTCTCATCAGCAGGACAACATTTAAAGGACTGTATACTATCAGCAAGCACTACAGTATTTAAGAAAAAGGGTAACATGGGCAGAAATGACTTGTGTCAGCCCTTTTGGCTATCCACAGAATTAGTCTTACATCATGTTCTACTTCCTGTGTGGTTTCCAGTTATTTTAGCCAGGATACAAGCCTGTTTGATATCAGTATTGTACTGGTACATCCTGGCATCTTCTGAATTTATGTGCCTCATACATTAAAAAAAATAAGATTATTGCAGTAACCAAAATGATACTAAATATGCACTCAGTCGCTTCATAACTATAATAAATAAATAAACTTTGGCCTTTAAAGGGCTAGTAGATAAAGGAAAAACCAATTATGAAGTAATTCATTCTATCTTGCAACTCTGGTTTTGATACTTAAAAGATTAAATTTAACCATCTATGCGAGGATACTAAGATTGGCAAAAGGTTGTTTTGTGCCACATTGGTTATTTTCATTATAATTTCATTTTATTGCTTCTACCTCATCCTTTTTTGACAGTTATTATTATTGTAGCTTCCAACTACAAAGTACAGTAGTTTCCTAAACTTTAAAAATGGTAAAGTGCAGCTCTGAATAAAGTGTTAGGCTTTATGCTCTATAGTATACCAGTTGTAGCCTGCAGCCCCCCCAGATTTTAAATTAAAAATTAGAACGTATTTAGCAATGATAAAACTTGAGTTATGCAATAAAATATGTACTATTTTTTCGATTTTCTTAAAAACAAGATTATTGGCATTTTTCAGTCTGCTAATGAATGAAGCTATCAAATTATTTTAAATGATCGAAGCTAAAAGGGAATATCAAAGTAATAAGGGCATCTTAATTGAGTGAAATGTATGCAAGAATAAAGTAGGCCCATTGGGTTATGGGATACACACACACCATTTCATGTATATGTTGATTCAACCTGAGTGGGCAGTGAGTATCAGGAATTGTGGTAGGGGATTGTGGTAGGGGTAACTTAATGAAAAGACTGAAATGATATGCAAACATTATGAAAAAGGCAAATGGTATATTCAAGGTCATTAATAAACAGTCTTTAAACAAATCTGTCTACTACACTTGGAATTTTATTGATTTATTTAAATGTATAGGACTGTCCATCTCAAATTCATAATGCTGGGCAGTTAATACTAATTACAGTCACCATATAAAAGCCCATAATGGTAAAAATAATAATAATTGACAATCAAGATAAAAGCTCAACCAACAAATCAATACAACCATTGTATGGACATTGCCATACAGTTGTAATGTGCAATTCTATTCTCTAATATCTAGAAGAAATATTACAGGGTGGAAAATATGTGAAAAATATATGACATATTTTTTAAAAAAATCCTAAAAATTATTAAGAAAAATATGAAACTTTTTAGCTTTTCAGGCCAAAAAAAGGGCAAATAATGAATATGCAGCCTTTGTGATTCAAGGTTTGTCTTTTCAATCTTTTGGGTTTGCTGTATTGCTTCTTTAAGATTGAAAAACTTTCAGAACTACAGCTACTGGATGAGTTTCCTTCCAATGCATTTAAAAGAAACTACCTTTTTCCAACTTTATATG
>NW_015387902.1:34208-42794 GCF_001527695.2 Protobothrops mucrosquamatus | reverse complement strand
ATATGATCTTTTTTTGAAAATATTTAGAAAGATCCTCTTCTGTGGGGAAAAAAATCTGCTTTGTTTACATCGCAATGCAAAATAAGGTTTTTGAAGGTTGATTGCTAAAGCACTTGATGGCTACTTTAAAGGAAATCTTTGATCTCTGGATTTGTGAAATAACTGGAACTTTTTTTATTGGAAAACGTTGTCACCAAAGATGAATAAACCCCTTTGAAGACCCATAAAACAGACTTTAATGTGGACTTGAATGATTATTTAAAAATAAAAAAGACTGTAATATGGGAGATTTATTGGAGTTACTTCATGGGAAGTACAAATGGACCTGGATAAAGTTAATAAGAATGTCAAGAGAAGAAGCAAGAAGACTGGAAGAAAACAGGAAAGAGAATCTTAATTATGGGTTTTATGGATGTCTGGGAGGTAGAAGAAAAAATGGCATTAGTTTATTTGACTATGGTTAAATAATGAGTTGCTTAATTCATTATATAAACTCACCTTGTAATGTGAGTTGTAATGATGTAAAAGATTATGAAAGCTAAGTTTAGTCCTTACACTTAACAGAATTATTACTAAATATATTTTTTAAATCCTTTATAGAGTTTCTTTTTAGCTTTCCTTTTCCAGAACGGTGACTGTGATTGCCATAGCTTTGTTCTCTGTAGATCAAAGGGGTAAAATATAGGACCTTAAACTAATTTTTCACTTTCCTCCTGCGTAATTCTAGACACAAACAACTTTTTCTTGCTGAATTCCAGAGAGCCTCAAATTAAGGATTAAAAATATTGCATGGATCACTGGGCACATCCTATTATTCTTGATCAGTCAAGGGTCATTTTAGACAGTGTGATCCCCAGTGGCATAACTGAAAAAGGAGAAAGGAAGGTGTTGCTGAAATTTGACACATAGAAAATGATGATGATGTTGGGGTATTATAACAGCATTTTGAATGCCTACTAAAACACCTTACTTCAATTTATATTTAGCACAATCAAGGAAGAGTTGTTTTGAGTATGTTTCTCACAATTTCTAATTTCTCTAGAAGGTTACCTTGGCAACAAAAACTGGATTTAAATTGGCCAAAGCATTACTAATGGAATGTTGACAAAGGAAATATGTTGGATTTTCATGGCATCTTACTATAAGCCTACAAAGTTTGAGCTGAAAGTGAGGTTGTATATTATTGTGCCAATAGTCCAGTTTTTTTTAAAAAAAAATTGAAAGGCACAAAAATATATTCATATTTAATGGAGCGTCGGGGGAAGAATATTTTTTAGTTGTACTAAAACCTAAGCACTGGTTTATCAGATTTCAAACAA
The DNA here is from genome assembly GCF_001527695.2 of Protobothrops mucrosquamatus. Taxonomy (NCBI): domain Eukaryota; kingdom Metazoa; phylum Chordata; class Lepidosauria; order Squamata; family Viperidae; genus Protobothrops; species Protobothrops mucrosquamatus. The sequence continues at coordinate 41,475 of NW_015387902.1, read as the reverse complement.
GCAACAATGGGCAGACATTAATATCAGTAGGAAAAATAACATGAAAATATTTTGAAAGCACGTGTTTCCTATTGATAGACTGTAATACATTATCACCAATCATTTTGATTGTCAAAGTATTATTCTATTAATAGAGATGAAACAAAATCACTTTGTGAGGCAGATGGGTGGTTCCCAAGTTTCATATGTAAATAAATAAAAACAAATACAATGTAAATTTAAATCCCAACTATCCTCATTTTGCAAAATTTGTTTATTTATTTTATGGATTTTTAATTAATATTACAGTTAAAGAACTTTCATAGCATTGATTGACTCTTCGGCTTATTTGCCATACAGTGCTTGAAGGTTGTTCTAGGTGACATTATAGAAAATTGTTTGGTTATTTAAATATGATTACAAACTTTAAAAAAAATTGAAATAGTATTTACACTGCCACATTCTTAACAGATATGTTGCTGGCCAATTAAAAAGCATTAAAATAATACTAACAGGAAGTAAAAAGGGCAAGACTTAGATAGAAATAAGGAGACTTGTTTTGTACTAGACAAGAGAATGCCAAATATTTGAAAGCTTTCAGAAATAGCAAAACACTAATCAAAGCTCAATGAGGATTGAAGTTGCCTGTCGACCATCCTCCATGAGGTGTGACAGGGCTTTTGAAATGGCCTTCAGAAAGGGCACACTGGTATGACATCTAAGCATGATAGTGTGGCTTTTGTTATGGGGAGAGGTATTGCCTTTTTTCTTAATTCATGGATAGTTCTGCCTCTGCCACATACATACATACATACACACATACACACACAGAGGGAGCTATAGTAACAGACTTTATGCAAACATACGTAGACTTTATGCAAATATATTAAAATAAATATAGTTTTGTGAGGTGGGGCATATATAAATGGTTAGGACAAATTAATGTATCTGAGCTCAATTCGCACTACATGCAAATAACATACTTCTATTCCACTGATTTTGTTTTTTAATTGTGAGTTTAGAATCAATGGTTGTTTTGTTTTTAGCTGAATAGTACTTGGCAATTTTAAAAAAAACTTTATAAAAGATGAACCTGACAATTATTTAGAATTAGATTCAAACATGAGATTACAGATTCTGAATTATGACGGCTTTGTGGCCAAAATGGAACAATAGAAAGTAAGGGGCAACTACAGGTAGTTCTTGACTTACAACAGTTTGTTTAATGGCCATTCAAAGTTACAACAGCACTGAAAAAAGTGACTTATAACTATTTTCCACACTTAATGACCGTTGCAGCATCTCCAGGGTCACGTGATCAAAATTCAGATGCTTGACAACTGACTCATATTTATGATGGTTGCAGTGTCCCGGAGTCATGTGATCTTCTGCAACCTTCTGACGAGCAAAAGAAATGGGGAAGACAGATTCATTTAACAACCGTGTTATTAACTTAACAACTGCAGCAATTCACTTAACAACTGTGGCACGAAAGGTCACAAAATGGGGCAAAATTGACAAAAGATTTGGGCTCAGTTGTGGTTGTAAGTCAAGGACTACCTATATTAGCATTCTCAGAAAAACATCACAAAGATATTTAAAATATATTCAGGGAGTGAATATGAATATATTCCAGAGAACTTGTAGGGTATAGTATTAGAGTGTTGAATTAGGAACCTAAGTTCTAGTCCTCCTTTTGGCATGAAAGTCAGCTGGCTGACTTTAGGCAATCACTTCCTTTTATCCTTTAATTAACGAACTCTGAAACAAACCGACTGAAATATCTATTAAAAATTACAGGGGATCCTTAGTTAGCAACTGTTTGAAGTTACAGCAGCATTGAACCAGAAAACCTACGATGGGTCCTTGTAGCTATAGCTATTGCAGCATCCGACAGTCATGTGATTGCCATTTGCTATGTTCACTGCTGGCTTCCTACAAGCAAAGTCAATGGGAAAACCATCAGGAACTAACAAATGATGCTCACATGACATCATGCCCAATGGCCATATGGGATAACAACAGCAACTGGAACTGCTTGAACTGCTGTCATAACTTGAGGTGGTCATGTGACTTCATGTTTTACAACCGTGTAGCTTAGCAACAGAGTTCCCAGTCCCACTGACCACTGTGAAAGCTTATCAGTTAACATCATTTATTGATAACTTTAATTCAAGAATTGCAATAACCAGAATCCAAAAGAATCAGTCTGTAACAAATTATAGGAACATCATATACTAAGGGTGGGAAATGAACACTCTAAAGCAGTGGTGGCGAACCTATGGCATGGGTGCCAGAGGAGGCACTTGGAGCCCTCTCTGTGGGCACGCATGCCGTTGCCCCAGCCCCGCCTCCCCCCATGGCCCCCTCCTCACCAGCAGCCCCCCTGGAGGAGAGTTGCCCTGGGCAACAGGGACAAGACTCCGCCCTCGCACCCCATAGTGTGCAGATGATACTGCGGGGTGTGGGCAGAGGGCATGGCTGCCATGGTGCTGCAGGGCTGCCTGGTGATCTGCTGCAGCAGGCCATGGAGGCGGTGCGTGGCCCTGCAGGCGGGTGGGGTAGGGGGTGGGTGGGGGCGGAGCAGGCAGGGTGGGAGGCAGAGCGGGGTGGGGTGGTGGTTTTTGAGCACCCGATCTCTAAAAGGTTCACCATCACTTCTCTAAAAAAAGCTGAATGGGCACAGAGTATTTTGAGTTTTGGAATAAAGAAAAGGGGAAAAAATATGGAGTTCTGATTGAATAAAGAGGATTTGGCAGGGGAAGTTGCTGTTGAACAATTCTACCTTCTGTTGTCGTTTCACTTGCTATTATTTATTTCCCAACTGTTAATAACAAATTAAAATATGCCTAAAATTCTAACAGAATGGACATCTGCTTACTACAAACTGAAAAGTTACTTGCCAGGGAGTTAAATAACACTTCACAGAAAGTTCAGTGAGAATGTTTTTATTTTAAAAAACAACAACAATCAAAGCCAGAAACCATGTGGTTAAAACAAGAAAAATCACACCCCAGCTTCAAACTAAATGACATCCCTAGAGGATTCTTGCTCTGAAAGGAAAATTGCTAAAAACAAAGACAAATAAACAAAAAAACTTCACTAAGCAAAACTCTTTTTATTTAAAAAGGGTTACTTAAATGATATTAAGATCAGCGGCAAGCAAATCTGTCTGGACAGAGCTTATCTCCATTGGGACGTTACACCAAAGAAAGTTCTCTTCCTGACAAATATGGACATGCAATATCTTTCCAGTTTCCAACCCACCAAACAAAAAGCGACAATAGAAATGTTGCTGGTAAAAACTTACCTTTTCTCCCTTCTGGCCTGGCAAACCAGCTACCCCTGGCCGTCCTGCTTCTCCCTGTTGAGAATAAAGCTAGGGTATTTATTCTAGAATCTTATGTTCTTTTTGGGGGGGAAAGTAAACAATTTTCTACAAGTAATGCCCTTACAGGATAAGTTATAAAGTGTAATTGTATAATATACCAGAGTTCCAGCTTATGGTAGTATTATTACTGATAGAAAAGGGAAGTACTTCAGTGACACCTGCAACTACTACAACAAACCCTACTCTGATCTTGCACTTGTTTCTCAAGTCTTCAAGAGGTCTAAGCTGATGTTTCTGATTGGAATGATATTGAATGATATCAGAAAAACCATTTCCCCTAATGCAGGGAGAAACAGTCTTATGCCTTTATCCTTGGAGTTAGGAGTAAGTGGCACTGCAAATGCTGCTGAATTATAACTTTCATCACCCTTCATTTGTAGGTACAGTTGTATGGACTGATAAGAGGTTGTAGCANGAGGTCTAAGCTGATGTTTCTGATTGGAATGATATTGAATGATATCAGAAAAACCATTTCCCCTAATGCAGGGAGAAACAGTCTTATGCCTTTATCCTTGGAGTTAGGAGTAAGTGGCACTGCAAATGCTGCTGAATTATAACTTTCATCACCCTTCATTTGTAGGTACAGTTGTATGGACTGATAAGAGGTTGTAGCAGCATAGATGGAGAACAACAGTTTTTCAAAGCTTGCTCTAGGTCAGAGGTTTTCAAATTTGGCCCTTTTATGACTTGTGGACTTCAAATCCCAGAATTCCTCAGCCAGCATGCATGGCTGAAGAATTCTGGGAGTTGAAGTCCACAAGTCATAAAAGGGCCAAGTTTGAAGATCCCTGCTCCAGGCAGTTCTCCAAAGGGCAAGCATTAGAGACTTCATTTCTGGATAAGTCCATAGATCTTATCTTCTCCCACTATTTGTTTTCCAACCTAGAAGATACACAGGTAGTCCTCAACTTATAGCCATTAATTTAGTGGCTGTTCAAAGTTACAACACTGTAACTGTTGCAGCATCCCCATAGTCATGTGATCAAAATTTGGGCACTTGGCAACTGGCATATATTTATGATAGTTGCACTGTCCCGGGGTCACAGGATCACCATTCACAATCTTCCCATTGACTTCTGACAAGCAAAGTCAATGGGGGAAGCCAGATTCACTTAACATCCACATGATTCACTTTACAACTGGAGTGATTCGCTTAACAACTGTGGCAAAAAAAGTTGTAAAATGGGATGCAGTTCACTTAACAACTGCTTAGCAATGGAAAGTGGACTCAGTTGTGGTCATATGTTGAAGACTACCTGTTCTTGTTCACAAATATGTAGGATATCATCATCACCATCACCATTATCATAATTTTTTTTCTGTATTTTTAAAAAGTTCCTATTTTTAATTTTCTGTGAGAAACAGAGTAAACTGAGCTGATTATTATCATCCTTGGTGAACACAAGCATGTCCAACATTATGTATTCAACTTTTCCAGTATATTTTATGTTAAAATTAAAATTGCTGGGCTAACAGACACATGTTCTGATATAAGAATACTTTAATGAGAGAGAAAGAATGAAAATAAGATATATTCTACTGCAAAATATCTACTGTGGCTTGATGTCTTCTATGTTTGTGAAAATTATATGCAAATATCATTATTTTAATTGACAATGCTTTATGAAAGTCATGCAAATTGCCTGGCTCAAGAGCTTAAATGATGCCCTTCTAGTAAGGACAGATGCAATTTCTGTGCAAAGCATTTGTTATTGATTTGCCAGTGTTTTCTGTCACACTGATATACAAACCTATATTTGCTCCCTGCTTCTAATGTACTTGAAATGTTTGTGGGAAATGCTGGTGTCCAGTGTCCTCCTGTTGTTTTGTTCATTGTTTTAATGTAGAGGTTGCAATAATTGACCTGGGCTATTAAAGGACCCATATTCTTCCATGTTGGTCAAGATACTTAGCCACTAGCTCAAATTACAGATGGCCCTGCTAATATTTTGAAGAATGGGTTCATAAATTAGCATTTCTATAAACAATCATACTGTTTGGATATTTCATCATTGTAACATAACTTGGAGAAATATTTTTCCAATCAATTTGAAATGGTTGTTATCATCCTCTATTATAGTAGATTTGTAAGTTCTTAATTTCCTAGTTGGTATCATCCTTCTTAAAGATAACAACGTATGAGTTTTTATAGTAAAAAAAAATATCACAGAAAATATAGACCTCAGATAACCCTGTACTATTTTAACTCACATTGTCATTCTCTTTGCAGTGCAACACATGTCTCTATAACAGAATAACAGAGTTGGAAGGAATCATGGAGGTCTTCTAGTCCAATCCTCTGCTCAAGCAGGAGACCCTATATCATTTTGGACACATGGCTGTCCAATTTCTTCTTGAAAACCTCCAATATTGGAGCACCCACAGTATCTGGAGGCAAGCCATTCCACTGATTAATTGTTCTCCCTGCCAGGAAATTTCTTCTTAGTTCTAGGTTGGGTCTCTCCTTGTTAAGTTGCTTCATCTGTTGCTTCTTGTCCTGCCCTCAGGTACTTTGGAGAATACGTTGATCCCCTCTTCTTTGTGACAGTCCCCCAAGACTGCTATCATGTCTTGCCTCTCATATGCATACATCATTTATAGAAAAGCTTTCCCCTAACCATACCAAATATCGCTAACCGTATCAAATAATAATTATAATTGCTAGACAACATAGTCATTGATCATGAGGACTTCAAATTATGAGAATTGTGGCCTGACACATCTACTGTAGATGATATAAGGCTGTAATAGAACAAAATACTGTGCAACTGTCTTTAATGTTCAATAGCATATGAAAAAAGAACAACAGTACAAAAGTCTAAATAAAGGTTAAATTTGTTCAAAGAATCGTACATTTAATAGATCACATGTGAAAGACTATAACAAGAGAGGATTATACCTTGTTCTGAGAGCAAAAACACTTCCCTTCAGAATTTTTTTCCATAATTGGAAGAGCTTGTATTTTACCAATGTGACCGATTGATGGTGATGCTGCAGTAGTTTTCAAGCTTTTCTCCAAAGGATGCTGAAATTATGAATACATATTATCTGGATTGAAGTCTATTTCGTTAAAATCAAATTATACTATCTATAGCATCTTTTGCATCTGCAGAGAGTACATTTACATGGTGAAAAAAATAATAATAACCTGTGTTGACAGGTTCAGCAACCTGAATTGAAAATCTGGCAATAATAATGCAATGGAATTATAGTAAATGCTGTTATTATTTTAAATAGCTGTTAGTTTATATTTACCTAATCCATACTTCATAGGTAGAGTGCACTATGCTACAAGCAATATGCTTAGAACATATACTAATAGAGTAAAGCCTCTGAAACCATAGGAGCTCCAGTGTAGATCCTCTTTCTGTGACACTGATTACAGTGATTTGAACATGTTATTCTTATTATTTGAGCGGTAGACAAATTTCAAGATTCCTTACTAAAGTTTAGGAAGAAGTGCCATAATTATTCCTCCAGATTTTTTTAAATACACTTCTTTCAGCTTGTATTTTTAAGCCTATTGTATTTATTTTTAAAATCGATATTTTACTGTGCTACACAAGTTCCCAGAACACTAAAGGTCTGGGTAGAAGATAGTTTTTTTAAAAAAAAATATGAATAAAGATTGCATCATCAAAATAATAATAAAAAATCTTTCAAATGATTTTTTTTTCTCTCTTGTTCAATCGTGTCCAATTCTCAGAAACTACCCAGAGAAGTCCCTGCAGTTTTCTTGGCAAGATTTTTCAGAAGTGGTTTGCCGTTGCCTCTTTCCTAGGGCTGAGAGAAAGTAACCGGGCCAAGGTCACTAGCTGATTTTGTCCCTAAGGCGGGATTAGGTTTTCCAGTTTCTACATGATGCCTTAACTACGCCAAACTTGCTGTCTTCAAATG
>NW_015387902.1:31421-33177 GCF_001527695.2 Protobothrops mucrosquamatus | reverse complement strand
ATTCTCAGAAACTACCCAGAGAAGTCCCTGCAGTTTTCTTGGCAAGATTTTTCAGAAGTGGTTTGCCGTTGCCTCTTTCCTAGGGCTGAGAGAAAGTAACCGGGCCAAGGTCACTAGCTGATTTTGTCCCTAAGGCGGGATTAGGTTTTCCAGTTTCTACATGATGCCTTAACTACGCCAAACTTGCTGTCTTCAAATGATAGGCCAGTGATGGTGAACTTTTAGAGACTGAGTGCCCAAAAACTGCCCCCGCCCCCGCTCCACACCCCACCCTGCCCCTGTTCTGCCCCCACCCCGCCTGCCTGCAGGGCCACTCACCATCTCCAGGGCCTGCCGCAGATCGCCCAGCAGTGCCATGGCAGCCATGCCCTCTGCCTGTGCCCCGCAGCATCAACTGTGCGTGATGGGGTGTGAGGGCAGAGTCTTGTCTACGCTGCCTGGCTGCCATGTCCTTGGCGGCATTGCTCCACATGGGCCACGCTTGGGGGAAACTCTTCTCCAGGAGGGCTGCTGGTGAGGAGGGGGTCACGGGGGGGAAGCAAGGCTGGGGCAACGGCACGTGTGCCCACAGAGAGGGCTCCGAGTGCCGCCTCTGGCACCTGTGCCATAGGTTCGCCACCATTGTGATAGGCCATTCTAATAATGCCATGCAACTTTGTTACATATTGTTACAAAAAAAAGAAAACATTTACATTTTTATTTTCTCAACTTACCACATGCTCAGATAATTCACAACAGTTCTCCTGAGGAGCAAGGCTTGGATCGCAGTGTAAGATCAGGCGGCCAAGTTCAATCTATTTAATAAACATGATGATGCTTATCAAGTTGAGAAGTAACAACACTCAAGCCTCTGTAGCGGAAATCCATCACACCATTAAATAATTTACCCCACTGAAATGACGGGCTTAAATATCTCTAACAGAGTTTTGGATTTTGGCCATGAACTTTTAAACACATTAAAGTTTGACATTTTAAAATACTCCATTTGCATTTATTATATTAGTTATCCGAGCAACACACAGATTCTAATCAAATCCTACCAAATCAAATTTGAACCCAACGTAGAACCTCTGTATATCTCTTTATAAAAGGAGCTGGATTTATGACAACAGCTACTGAAATTTGATGCATTTCTTTGGTCAGCTCTCTGGCCATTTGAAGGATTTATTCTTACAGATGGGAATTTACCTCTCTCCAAACTATGTTACTTTAAGTCAATAAAACTAGAGTGTTATACAAATTCCGCTAGCTATGTTATTAATTTATCACTATAAATAATCCTAGGAACAATAAATTAAAACTTAAGTCACAACCTTGCCTTTGGTGGCTGAGGCAGCATCACTGAAGCCAAATAGGCTGGCCTCATGAGATAGTACTATTGGCTTATTGCTTTCTTGTCATGAAATAGTCCCAGCTGGGAAATACAGCCACTTGTCTCGCAGCGTTTGATAGAAGACCAGTTGAAACCATTCAGCTGCAACTATAAAAGCACTGCAGGAAGCGGGACAATAGCAAGGGATGATATTCCTTGAACTTTGGTAAAACTCTATTTGTTAAATTGGGGGTTTAGGCAAATCTCAGATCCTTTCTCCATTTCTCTTTCCACACACATCCCCAGAATTAACTCAACAGTCCTGCAGAGTTACAAAATTATTTTAATGTATCTATTTTTTTGGGAAATATTTGGAAAAAAACCCCCTCTCTGTTAAGCTCTCTTTACACCCCTTCTTCCAATTGGTTTTGCTTATAAGGTAAC
>NW_015387902.1:0-30727 GCF_001527695.2 Protobothrops mucrosquamatus | reverse complement strand
TAGCTAATTTTTTGTTGCCCAGGCCCAGAATGGACTTCTGGAAGCGGCATCCACACAGAGAACCAGTCATTACATATTTGAATCCCACCACTGCCTAGGGGGATTGGGAGAAAGATGATTTTTTAAAAATTGCTTTCATTCTAAGAAATAATGTACTATTTCCAAGAGAGTCCTTTTTCATACATAGTATACTGTATAAGAATGTGCATGCTGCAGCAGACTCTTTGCATGCTGTTCTGTGAGACATTTATTTAGTCTCTGGAAAAAGCAACCAGATGGAAGGGTCAATGATGACCTTTGAAAGAAAGAAAAGGATTAAGAAATGAAGGAAATGTGACAAAAAAACCAGAGGCACTGGGCAAGAACGGTACAGTGATAAAAAATGAGGGAAGGATAAATAGATAGGAACATAAAATTGCTATATTTCTCTTCCATGTACTATTGTGAAAATTAACTGAATGGACAATATTGAAAAGGTTCATATAAGTTGGTTACCAAGTTATTAAACAAAAATATTAAATCATCCATCATATATGAAACAACTGAAGTGCTGCAGCTATTTGCTCATATCTATTTTCCTGTGAAGAAAATATGTTCCTTAAACATAACTAACAATGTATATGGAAAGCACTTTTATCTATCTCACAGTCACTATGCATGTTAAAAAACCTCAGACTACATCAATTAAATCTTTCAACTTTCCTCTTAACATTTTTCTTTATGAGTCATATATGTTCTATTGTAAAACTATTGGTAGAGTTATTTCACCTTTATTTTGAGCGCAGTTGTTGATTGATAACATTGCTTTATAAATTAACTGAAATAATAATAATATATATAATGGAATAGAGGTTCATATAAGATGTAGTTTTTAATATTAGATGTCACTTTGTTCCAAAATTTATGAATTTTCATATATATGAGAAAAAAATAATATTATCCTTGTTGGACAAGGTTCTAGTCATCATAAATTGACCAAAAATGCCACATTCTTCCAAAGGCCACATCCTTTCTGGGAATAAAGATTCAGGCTTTGATGCTGAATGAAACCAAAGGGCTGAACCCATGTTACTGCTCAACATTGTTCCAGCAGCAGAAGATCTGGAGGAAAGCTGTTGATTCTTTTGGAGTGATCACAGATTGGAAGAAGGCACAGCTGTTTGGTCAGATGGCAGCAGGCTATCCATCTGGAAAAAATGCTGAATAGAAAACCATGGCCTTTATAATGGCCTTGGAAAAAACAAAGTCTCAGAAAAAATGCCAGATAAAAAGCAAAATCAGAGATGTTTCTATGGAGCTGAGGAATTAGGACAAAAAGTAAGAAATATTATATCCTAATCCAAGTGGGGAAAAAACTTAAGAGGTTGGATAATAAAAACATTTGTCCCTATAAAAATGACAGTCTTTTCATAAGATACACAGTTCTTCGGCTGATTAATTGAAGTCATGGCCACTAAAAGCTGCTTTTTAAGATTAAAAAAGAAAGGTAAATAAGGGAATAGCCATAGGCCCAAAGGGTCTTGATCTTAATTCAGGGAGAATACAGGAGAAGATCTCCCTTATTCTAGAAATGGAAGGTAAACTGGAAGACAGAGATATGTAAGTTCTTTCAAAAACGCTTCATCAGTAGGCTGAAAAAAAAAGAGAAACATCCTTACTAAAAGTAAAATAAGGTAGAGGAGAAAGTCAAAATGTGATAAATGTATTACCTTAAGGGATTGAACTGTTTACCTGTGAGGAAAGTCCAGAAAATAAGTTTTATTTGATTGCTTTGGAAGCCCTAATGAAAGGTCAGGCACTAATGACAAGTTTATAATTCAATCTACTTCATTCCAGAAAAATTGCAGGACTAAACTAAAATCTCAAAGTTGGAAAGCAGAGGAAATTGAGCTCTAAGCCTGACCCTGATTAAGTGGAGAGTAGATTGGGGCAGTTCCAAAGGCGGAGATTCTCATGATGGGTGAGGCAAGCCACAATTGTCAAGGTGATTGAAGTGTGACAAAAAAAGCAGTTGCTCAAGTTCTTTTTGATCTTTTCCAGAACATTGTAGCATAAAAATAAACAAACATAAAAATAGGGGATCTAAGTAAAAAAAAAAAAATGAAGGCATCACGAAAGATTGGGGTTGTAGCTATTTTATCCTGCTATGAATAGTCTCTGTTACTATTCCATGTAAACAAACAGGGTGGCCAGAGGAAGTACAGAATGTGGATTTGAATGACAGGCCAAGAGAATAATTTGGAAAAGGACACTTTACTGGATATACAAAAAAAAACCTGGTTGATGTTTTAAAAATTAAAAGTGAGATGCAAATTATAAGCCAGGGGAATGACCTGAAAATGTTTTCTTATTGGATCTACATAAGAAGCTTGTTAAAGTCTTGAGTAAATCTGTTTGACAGGATAAAGAAGAATTGAAGAGAAATGAATTTCTATAACAATATTTGATTGAATTAAAAGGAAGGAATATAAAGCTGGTTTATCAGATCAAAGTCAAAATAAGATATTTTTTTCAATGTTCTGGGAAAAAATTAATGGATTTTTGCTGACACCAAGATTGAAAAATTGATGTTTTATGTATTTGCTTATAAATAAGGTGTGGAATATGGGATGAAAAGTTATCTGTTTAACCTTATGGGGGGTATGAAAATTTATTAAATGTGTTTATACCGTACTTGTGACGAAGGTTGAAAGTCATTTCTTTATATATTTCCTTTTTTCTCTTTTCCTGTATTTTTTATTCTTCCTTGCCATTTTCTTCTCTTTTTCTAGATTGTATAAGTTTTTACCATTGTAAATAAAATTCTTAATAAAAATGCATAAAAAATTCTAAAATTATTTTACTTTTAGCACAGTAAAGAATGTGCATTAAAGCGGATGTGTATCCTTAAATGTGTCATGGTATCCTCTTTATTGTAACTCAATTCCTATTACATAAGTGGTTTTCAGAATACTTTAAGTTAAACCTGACCCTTTATTTGATATCTGCAGCACAGAAGAGATAACACTCTAAAAATATTTGCTGCTTTTAGGATTCAGATTTCTTTTCTTTTAGGACTCAGACTTCATTTCTTTTAGGATTCAGACTTCATTTCTAAAGGATCTCAGGGCATCAAAATTGAAAAAGTCTGCTTTCTAAACATATGTAAAATGCATATGTCTGGATTCAGATATGATATTCTATACATGCAGGGCTCATTCAATGATGCAATTATTTTTTCTAGAGAAGGTTCTACGTGAAGAAGCAGGAGGCAATTTTGGTTTACTCCCAGTTCTCTCCTTCAGTTCCAATGATCTCCAATTATTTTTGAAGGGTTCCAAGCTTTCAGAAAAAAACATTTTAGGGAGCAGGAAATTATAGGAAGAGGAAAAAAATATTTTCCTTTCCTTTTCAGCAATGTGTCTCATCAACAAAATTGTTCTAATTCATAAGCAGAAATCATTCAAGTTTTTCCAGCTCACCAATTTGATGTTGTTCTATCTATCTGTCTGTCTGCCTGCCTGCCTGCCTGCCTGCCTGCCTGCCTGCCTGCCTGCCTGCCTGCCTGCCTGCCTGCCTGCCTGCCTGCCTGCCTGTCTGTCTGTCTGTCTGTCTGTCTGTCTGTCTGTCTGTCTGTCTGTCTGTCTATCTGTCTATCTATCTATCTATCTATCTATCTATCTATCTATCTATCTATCTATCTCTCTATCTCTCTATCTCTCTATCTCTCTATCTCTCTATCTCTCTATCTATCTATCTATCTATCTATCTATCTATCTATCTATCTATCTATCTATCTATCTATCTATCTATCTATCTATCTATCATATTAGCATCTTATAAATTCAGAACAATGAACAAAAACAACATAACAATAACACCCACCACTTCCTTTTCCATAAAAGCAGCATAAAACCACGTAATTTATTAAAACATGGACATGAACACTTACATCCACAGGTTTGCCGTCTAAATAATGAGTAGCAATGAGAATCTTTCCCTGAACGTCAGGGCTAGCTTTTTCCTCAGTCATCCTTTGTTCAATTAAGCTGCAGTCCACATAAAGAGAAATCTTCCTTGATTGCACACTGATGCCAAGCTTATGCCATTGACGGTCAAAGATAGGATAGATTTTGCGGCTTTTAAAGACATAGCGCAGGGAGTTCCGCTGGGTAGATTGCATGACATACTCTATAGCTTTTTTTAAACCATCAATTGAGATGTAAGCCTGAACAAAAATATACACACACACAAATTTCAGTGCTTTCAAAATGAAATAAACTGCAAGATAGCAAAGAAGAGAATACAATCATAGACGTCAGTACATGCTGGAAATGTTTGGAATCACATGTCAAGTTCTCCTCAGAAAGTGAAACTTTCTCACCCCCTCCTTCCTGATGCAGCCCCTCAGCCCCCTCAAAAGCTCCCCAGAGGAGCAGGGGACTCCACAGTAGCAACAGCAATTTGCATTTAGATTTATGTACAGACTCTCGGCATGATTTAAAATGTCAGCCCATTGCCCCCAACAATCTGGGTTCTCATTTTACCAACCCCCAAAGGATAGAAGACTGAATCAATCTTGAGCCCCCTCAGGTTCGAACTTCAGACTGTGGGCAGAGTTTACCTACAATACTGCATTCTAACCATTGCACCACCAGGGCTCCAATAAGACATGGGATGGGATGGGATGTATTAAACTACTAAAAATTAAACAATTTTTCAGTTGGTGGCAGTCCAAACTTTCCCTGACGAGTCTAGATGTATCTTTTACTTGTTTAAGCTTTCTGAATCTGTCTCTTGAATATTTTTCCATGCAACCTTGTCATTAAACATCAAACTCCAACCTTTCACTTAATTTGTTATATTCTACAGGTTTCAATATTCTTCAAACCAAAAGACAAAATGTTAACTTCCCAACACATGCCATCCCAAGGCTCCATTACTCCTATGTAAATCATTCTATAATTGCTATTTAAAAAATGACCACTGTGGTATCCAAGCCATATCAGTAGTTGCATAATCTGGAGGGGTCTATCCAGTGGTCGGATTCAGTCAGTTCGCACCACTTCGGCAGAACCGGTAGCTAATTTTTTGTTGCCCAGGGCCAGAACGGACTTCCGGAAGCGGCATCCACACAGAGAACCGGTTGTTCACATATTTGAATCCCACCACTGGGACTATCTAGCCATTCACAAAGCTGTAGCTATCATTTTATTGGGGATGGGAATAGGAAACGAACGAACAAACACAACTAAAGAAGTAACAATACCAAATAATTGAATTTATTCTAACCTGTGGCAAATTATGCTGATCTAAAATCTGCAGTAAATACCAGCGTTCTCTTTTGCTGTTTCTTCTGACACGGAATGTGGCTGTTATGAAGTATTCCTCTGGGAACCCATTTGGAAACAATTGCCTAAAGGTTGGGGTGTAGTGGAAGAAATTGTCTTATTAAACCAACTGTGATGATTTTTTATAAAATATGGGAGCAAACAGATGATGAAATACACAGAAATTAATTTTGGGTTCATAGGTACTTGGGCAACTCTATTGTATTCAAAAGACTGTTCCATCTCTTGAGGTTACTATAATCATAATTGTTCAGGTCTAATGCTACCCACAAAACCACACCTTGTTGGAAATCTACTTTTCATCATCTTTATTACATTTCATACATATGTTACTATTGAAATTACAATTAAACATGAACTCATTCCCATCTTTTTGCCAGAAAAAAAAAACAAAAAATCCGTTCTTCCATCATGAAAGTCAATCTTTTTAATCAAGAAAACCCTTGTCACAGGAAAAAGTAATCCTTCTAAAGCTAACTGTGAAAATTTGCTGCACACTAGGTACTAGACACATCCCCCATTTGCATTGTTGCTATGTGCAGGGCAATCCTATAGAAAATATATTCAAAAATCTCACTGCAGTTCAGGCTTCATTATTTAAGTTTTAAACTAGGCAATATGTTTTAAACTACATATTGCTTAACCTATGACTTAGAACAGGATAATTTCACAGAACTCACTAAATCTCAAATAAACAAATTATTTATAAAATATGTTATTGTATTTCTCACCAATGAAAGATGACCTGGCAATGGCACAAGTTCAGATCAAGCTTTTATATGTTGATCCTATTCAGACAATACATTTGGATACAAGGCATGAACTTTCTTTCATATAATCAGGAATTGTAGATGCTCAGAAAGATTAAAAGTATATCCCTATACTTTTAGGCACTGTTTGATAAAGACTGTCCTTATGCCTATAAACTGATCTGATGATGGAGAAATGGAGACTCATGCATAGGGCCAAATTGCTAGTGTTTGAGGAGACATAAATATGTATATTGTGAAAATGAGAAAACAGCACCAGATAAAAGGAGAAGAAATTCTTCCATGTCTATAGTTTTATGAAAGTTCTGCCTAAGTGGACACCCATTTTATGACTCTTCCAATTTGGGTTTTCAAAGTACTGTTTATATTAAGATGGCTAGTCCAGAAGTGCTGAAATTATGCCTGATCTCTGAGTTTAGAGGATTGCTCATGAAATGGTTACTGAAAGCTCCAAACAGGAAGCTCACATAGTCATGTTTGCTGGCACCAGTTCCTGTCTGTTGCTTCTTCACCACACCCTACCCCGAGGGGCTCTTGTCATTCATGGGATAAATAATTGGGCAAACTGCCCATTCATGCAGCACATTTTCCAGGAGATATTCCTGATCAGCCTGGTGCCCGAGCATAAGACTTACACACGACTCTCAAGTGCAATCTGATAGGCAGTCTTTCACTGGCCTTCTGCCTAAGAGTGAATTTCACCCCAGGTGATCTCTGAATATAAACCAAAAAGCCTCTTATAGCTTCTAATTCAAGTTAAGAAATATGCTAGTCAGACCAATAAGTTACACATACAGGTTAATCATAATTTCTGAGGAAGACCATACTTTTTATATATCATGGCACCTAACTACTATTGAGAAATAAATGCAGATGAAAGGAAGGGAGCAACATTACTGTTAAGTCCGGAGAATAATGGCGCAGGACACAATGCAGTTCCAAACATGTCTTTATTCTCTGACTACAGTCAACGAACAACCCGAGCAGAGGCGCGCAGGCCTCTATTTATACCCTCTGATCCCCGGGCAATTTCAACCAATCACAGGCAGTCTTTTCCCGCCTTGCGCATGTGTGCAAGGCCGGCGCCACTCAGTCTGGTCCCAGGTAGCTTTTGCAAATGCCCGGGACTCTTGCATCGTCCCGAGCCTGCTTCTGCAGGCTCAGGACACAACAATTACCATAACCCTCAGAGCAAAGGAAAAGCTACAATCAGAATATATCCTAACAGCACAAATCTCTGCTTGCTTAGATACTGTGGACAGTATCTAAAGAGTTCCACAAACTAGAAGCCTGAAGAAATCCTCCATCTTTGAATGACTTAATAATGCACATTATGGTTGTGATGACGGCCACTACTAGCAAACAGAAGCAAATTAAGCAAGGCCTACATTTAAATTTTGTATTATTACAGAATTTGTCACAATCACATGATACAAAAATGGAAAGCAAGAAATGTTGAGAGAAAAAAAGTATTAGCAAAACATATTCTTTGTGGGTCTCCATCCTGTACTAGAAAAACCTTCTATAAGTCTTGGGTTGAACATGGAAGAAACAGAACAGATAAGCTATTAGTGAACACGTTTTCTGGGGTGGTTTCTAGCTTACTCTACACCTGTTATATTTTGGATTTTTGATGCTCAGTTGGAACCAGGCTGAACAAGGATGTTCTCTCACAGCTGATTTTGGATTTTCCAGTTGTTTTATTCTACCTACTAATTAGCAATGCATGTTATTGACAGTACATACAGTAGCAAATGTTAATTTGGAATTTGATAATTGCCTGCTTTTACTTAACAACATTTATTTTCTAGCAGACTGCAGATTTTTCTACTTTTCTTTAACCTGTTGTTGAGAGCATGAAGCAGATTATATATCAAAAGGAGCTATGGCCAATAATCCTTTTTATGCAGTAATTTTCTCTGAGCTAGTCATGGTAAAAATGCCAGTTTTGCAATTAATTATTCCCTACCTGCTGCAGTTATTATAAGCATTCACTTTTTGTCTTAGAAGATAAAATATGAAGCATATCCTCTGAGACAATCATAAAAGACTTGTGTAACTTGGCACCAATTAATTGGCTGGAGATTTACTTTTCTTTTGATATATATTCTTTCTTCAGGGACCAAACAGATAATCTACACTGTTTGAATCTTTGGCACACAGCAGCTATGCTACAAGTTACACACATACACACATTGTTTTGATAAAACGTGATAAATCAAAACAATTGATTTTTGCTCCTAGGCAATCACTTCTTTTAGACTAGAGCATATATGCATTAAACTTTAAAACAGAATAGTAGATGCTGAGTAAGCACCACAATGTCACTCATATTTAAAAAAGCAGATTCCAGGTTGTTTTACAGATGTATTTTAATTTTGTTTCAAATTTTATTGATTTCATAAGATAGATTTATAAGTCCTCACAGATTACTCATGGACATACTTTTTGTACTAGTCTAGGAGTTTAATAAGCTGACTGATTGACTGAATCCAGTACATTTCTCTTGGGTGTAGTATCAGATTTGTCATCTGTGTGCAGGTACCAGTAAGAGACAGCACGTTCTTTGCTTCAAGCTGAAGCAATTTCAGTTTTCATTAGTGAAGTTGCCTGGGATAGCCCCAGCCCTGATTGCATATGAATGTCACATAGAGATAAATGCTGCTAATTGTTTTCCCTTTTTTCCTTTTTTAAATGCAATACCAAAGTTGTAGACTTTGGCTTTAATGCCACCAGAGAAACAATTCCTTAGAATTAAAATCAGTGGCCTAAGTCCACGTAAATTTTTGCTATTAACAGTTCACGTTGCACATTAAAACAGTCAATGTTTTAATGCATTTCATTTTTATAGTTTTATAGTTTCAATAGGTTTTTGTACGTTGTTTTAACTTCAGATTGAAGCCACTCAGAGTGGGTTATAAGATAGGAAGCTATAGATATGCTTGTAGACTTTGTAGACTTTGGCTTTAATGCCACCAGAGAAACAATTCCTTAGAATTAAAATCAGTGGCCTAAGTCCACGTAAAGTTTTGCTACTAACGGTGCATGTTGCACATTAAAACAGTCAATGTTTTAATGCATTTCATTTTTATAGTTTTATAGTTTCAATAGGTTTTTGTACGTTGTTTTAACTTCAGATTGAAGCCACTCAGAGTGGGTTATGAGATAGGAAGCTATAGCGATGTTTTAAATAAATAAATAATGAACAGAAAATATAGCTGGAAGAGGGAAGAACTAGTAGCTCAATGAAGATGTGTTCATGGAAATATGGCAAACAGCAGGTTACTCTGGCCAGCTTCTGTATCAGGGGCTACAGAAAGTGCCCTGCACTTTATAGCTGAAGTTACGTGACTTAATAGGTAAGTGGAGCAGGTCCCACAAATTAAAGCAGGCTACCAATGCTATTCATCTTCCTTTCAGCTTTCCCTAAGTGTTCCAAGTTTTCATGCCTGGCTCTTAATCAAGCCAGCAGAGTCATAATTGAACTATAGGCAAACTGAGTGGCAGGACTATTTTTGAGAAGCGGTAGGAAGAGGTACCCCTATGAAATTT
The DNA here is from genome assembly GCF_001527695.2 of Protobothrops mucrosquamatus. NCBI lineage: Eukaryota > Metazoa > Chordata > Lepidosauria > Squamata > Viperidae > Protobothrops > Protobothrops mucrosquamatus. The sequence continues at coordinate 21,075 of NW_015387902.1, read as the reverse complement.
AGTAAGGCAATCTTTATTTACCTTTCAGATTTTGCTTTAAAAAGCACTGGTGGAAAAAAAAATCTGCTATTTTTAAATGTTATGAACACTAATTCTCCCGTGCTGAATGAGACCAAATTAGAGGTTGTGATTAACTTCCGTATTTACATGTATCAATGGGGCCTCTAGGTTGCTGAATGTCTTCCAGGAAAAGAAAGCTGATCCAAGTTACATTTCCTGAGAGTGAAGTGAGAGATGTTTGGCGTTAATGGAAAGACATTTTGTCTTCCAGCTGACACCTACCGTCACCTGTCATCTTGCAAATAATTTAACGATCAGTGATTCTGAAGCTGTTAGTGCGAAAAAAACCTTTGTCCTAAGATGTGAGATGCTGCCTTTAATGCCACCTTCAGTCAGAATTTCAGTGTTTTTTTCCTGTGTAATCTCTAGCCGCCAACCAAGAAAGCTAACTCAAGGAATGCCAGAGTTTTAAAGTCTCCCAATAATCATCCTTTTGCTAATTTTGTCATCAGCATTTAACGGGGGAATAAAAAATTGGCAAACAAATTGTAGAGGTTTAGGGTTTAAAAAAAAACTACTTAAAAGAGTTTTTTTTTTTAAAAAAGAGCAGTGAGTAATTAACAAGCTGCAGCTGCAGCTCTTTACCACCATAGAACATTTCAATGCTTATTCAGTAAGAATCAAGATTAGCTGTCTGTTACTCAGAATAAAGTTAGAATCCGGAGAAATCATCGTGCAGCTGGTTCAAACACCCCTTGCTTCATTTTTGAATATTTTAATATTTTTATAATTAACAACTTGACGATCCTTTTATATTGTATTGTATCAGAGTCATCAAGCCACATAGTGATTACACATTTAATAGGAAGCTGGTGGACTGAATTAGGAGACTCATGATATTTCTCCAGATTCAAATTAGTAACAAATGAAAAAAAAATCTTGGAAATTAACTTAAAAGGAGCCACATTATATTGTATTTAAAAGAAATGCACTGCTATCCAGTATTGCCCCAAGTTTTCATATAAGAATTTATGTTTAAAAGTGAATTTTAGGAGCATGTGTATGGGAAAAAGAAAAATGATTCTGTATTTCTATTATTGTGTTCTAATTTTGTAATAGTGATTTCAAACTCTACAAGCTATACTGGATGTTTTAAAATTCAGTGAAGCTCAAATACAGTTTTCAGATTATTTTCAACATTCCATCTTGCTGGCTGAGAAGTCTTCTTCCAATTCTAAATTCTTACATACTAAAAATTAAAATAAGGTATGAACTGCACTGGTTTAGCTTTTTGAATCTGAATTCTGCTTTTTACATTTCTCTAGTATCTATAAGCTTCAGTTCATAGCTTCTGAATTTCAGTCCAGTTATAGATCCCTCTGCAATGGTTCTAACGGATTTAACTTGCAAGCATAAATCCACATTTAAACAATTTTAAGAGTTCAAATGTGTGAAATCTCTACCCTACCTTCCAATGAAACACAGTTAGGGAATCAGATTCCATGCATGCTATTATCCTCCAGAGGGAATGAATTAAATACTTCCTGTCTGATCTAAGATGCTGATTTGGAAGCCTTTGCACCCACATCTAAACTTATGAAACATAAGACAAGGCAAATGAGGAGCAAAAAAACAATACTATTGCTGCTTCCAGTTGCTAGTGTCAAATTTCTTGGAACATAATGTTGATCTGACACCATAAAACAAGTATATTTAGTCAATTGCATTCAGATAGGAAGCATGCCAATACATTGAACATCCACTATCTTTTAGCCTCGGAACTAATATTGAATTTAACATTTTTAATGAAAAGAAAATTCTATTTAAATTAACGGATTAACTCTTGAGTAAAGTGAAACCTCACTGTAAAAGATTTAATTGGGGAGAGCGAATGACCATTATACACGAATACCAGTATACATGAAAGTACATAATTGCAGTGATTTACATCATTTATGTTGTAAATTATATTCATCTCTGTGAAAATCTGTAAAGTTACCTGTAAAGGATTATATTTGTAATGATATGTGGGAGTGACCTTGAGGGACAGGGTAAAGAGTTACAATCAAGGAAACTGTCAGATAAAAGGCAGCTCAGCCCACAGCAGAGATGTGAAAAGGGAAAAATATTTAGCTTTGTGTTGGAAATATTGTAAATTCATAAAGACCTTAGATACAAGTTGACTATTTATCATGGCTACAGTAGTGTAGCTAATGTGTTGTAATGTGCTTTAAGCAAAAAGGTTGAATTCAATTCATGCAGTTCTGCTCTGAGAATGGAAAACAAAAAGCAAGCAGGATGGCATTTGTATTTCATGAATAATATAATACAAACATTGTTCTGATTTCAAAAGATCCAAGAATTAAAATTGTAATTATGTAGATATGTATTTATTAAAATGGCTAAAAATAATAAATTATATTAATAAATAAAATATGTATTTATTAACATTGTAATTAATTACATGCTTTATAAATTATTACAAAGTATATGATGACATATAAGCAACATAAGCTAATCATGACTTTATAAACTTTAGACTGCATGATAAACAGCTAAATGCAAATAATAATAATAATAAAGTTGGAAGGGACCTTGGAGGTCATTTAGTCCAACCCCCTCCTCAGACAGGAAACCCTATAACATTTCAGACAAATGGTTGTCCAGTCGCTTCTTAAAAACTTCCAGTGTTGGAGCATTCACCGCTTCTGGAGGCAGGTTGTTCCACTGGTTAATTGTTCTAACTGTCAGAAAATTTCTCCTTAGTTCTTGGCTGCTTCTCTCTTTGATTAGTTTCCATCCATTGCTTTTTATCCTGCCTTCAGGTGCTTTGGAGAATAGTCAGACTCCCTCTTCTTTGTGGCAACCCCTGAAATACTGGAACACTGCTATCATGTCACCCCTTGTCCTTCTCTTCATTAGACTAGACATACCCAATTCCAGCAACTGTTCCTTATATGTTTTAGCCTCCAGTCCCCTGATCATCTTTGTTGCTCTTCTCTGTACTCTTTCTAGCGTCTCAACATCTTTTTTACATCGTGGTGACCAAAACTGGATGCAGTATTCCAAGTGTGTCCTTACCAAGGCATTGTAAAGTGGTACTAACACTTCACATGATCTTGACTCTATCCCTCTGTTAATGAAGCCCTAGCACTGTGTTGGCTTTTTTGGCAGCTGCAGCACACTGCTGGCTCATATTTAAGTGATTGTCCACTAGGACTCCGAGATCCCTCTCACAGTTACTACTATTGAGCAAGGTACCACCTATACCAGGGATAGGCAACCCTGACCTATACTATACCTGTGCATTTGGTTTTTCTTGCCCAAACTTAGAACCTTGCTTTTTTCACCATTGAATTTCATTTTGTTAGATAGCACCCAGTGTTCAAGTCTGTCCAGATCCTTCTGTATCTTAAGCCTGTCTTCTGGAGTGTTGGCTATTCCTGCCAGCTTGGTGTCGTCTGCAAATTTGATGAGTTCCCCTCTATCCCCTCATCCAAATCACTGATAAAGATGTTGAAGAGCGCTGGGGCCAGAACAGAGCCCTGGGGCACCCCACTACACACTTCCCTCCATGTAGATGCAGTTCCATTGAGGACCACATGCTGAGTACAGCCGGCCAGCCAGCTACAAATCCACCTGGTGGGGATGCTGTCTAACCCACATTTTTCTATCTTAGCAAGTAGTAGATAGTTGTCTACTTTATCAAATGCTTTACTGAAGTCCAAGTAAATTATATCCACAGCATTCCTCTGGTCCACTAATTTTGTCACCTGGTCAAAGAATGCAATAAGATTTGTCTGGCATGATCTGTTTTTGACAAACTCATGTTGGCTTTTGGTAATGACTTTGTTTGCCTCTAGGTGTTCGCTGATTTGTTGCTTGATTATCTTTTCCAAGATCTTCCCAGGTATTGAGGTCAGGCTGATAGATCTGTAGTTTCCTGGAATCCATTTTTTTCTTTTTTTTTTGAAGATGGGAACTTTTTCAGCTCTTTTCCAGTCCTCTGGTAGTTCCCCAGTGCTCCAGGATCTTTGAAAGATATAGTTCAGTGGTTCTGAGATCGAAATGTTGCGAATGATTTCCAGAAATGGTGACTGAATGATGTTTGAGAATGGGAAGCCAAAAGGTAAAATGCATAAAGGATCCATCCATCTTCCCTCGGTATAATTAGCTAGTAGAACTGTTAAAGAAGAGATAGTGTTTTACTGCCTGCTGTCCAATAATTAGCATATGAATCTGGTTTGACTTAGGCCAGCTGTTTCTGTGTCATGGCTTAATATAATTCAGAAAGAAAAATTATGTCAGAAACATGAACAATGTGTAAATGGCTATTAATAGGCTTTTAGCTGAGTCAGTGTTTTTAATTTTGGTTATTTTTTCAAATATGTAAAGTTATATTGAGTCATGACTTATTTTCTCAAAAATTAACAGCCTGAATCACAAGATAGTTTTGTTAACTGCTCATAATCAGACTGGCATAATGCCAGTTAAGTAATAAAAAAAATCATTTATAGGGGATCCATTTAGGAAGATAATAATGCAGTCCAGTTATTAAAAACACTTTGCCCCCTGAAGTTTGGCAAGCCTCCCCGCTTTTAGCTCTCCATAAGGCCTTCTCTGCAAATGTTGGGAGAAGACTAGATAACCCACTGGAACTGATTTGGCCCAGGTTTTTGTGGTTTTTAATGTCTTAATTAGTTTAGTTTTATAGTTTTAATATAATTGTATATGTATTTTAACTTTTTTCTTGGGAGCAGCCCAGAGTTGGTTGAGAAATGGATAGCTATATAAAAAGGTAAAGGTTCCCTATCATAGTCATGACTTTAGAGCATGGTGCTTATCTCCGTTTCTTGGTCAAGGGGAACCAGCATTGTCCGAAGGCATTTTCAGTAGTCATGTGGCCAGCATGGCTATATGCCGAAGGCACATGGGATGCTTTTATCATCCCATCAAAGTGGTACCTATTTATCTACTCACATCTTCATGCTTTCAAACTGCTAGGTGAGCAGGAGCTGGGGCAAGAACGGGAGCTCACCACTTGACTCTTGAATCCGGGATATCAGCTTTCATGGACAGCTGCCTTAGTTTGGAGTACCAGGTCTTTGGGGCCAATTGGAAGCCGTCTTCAAGAGTCTGATCAGAAAATTCCTACAGCAGTCCAAATAGACTGAGAGAAATCCAAACCTTGTCCTTTATGAAGTGACCTCTGCTGTTTTTTAGGCAGTTATTGAAGATAGTCCTTAGGGAAAATGATATGGAAAACTGCTTGGACAGCCCTCATGCTTCCTGCTAAGGCCATTCCTTAGAACTGAGCTTCAAGAGTAGTGTTTGAAAACTCTCTTATATGGCCAAGGAGAGTGAAGGACTTCTTGAACCGTCTGAGGTCATAATAGTTCACCAGGAAAAAAAGAAACAAGAAAGGCAAAAAATAAATAAATAAATAAATAAATAAATAAATAAATAGATAAATAAAAATAGAGAAGAATGGAGAAACAAAGGTAATGGATAAGGTTTAGTTCAGTGCTCCTATAGTCAACTGCTCTCTAGAATGAGCGGAAGCAGTTGCTGGGAGGATGTAGCCTTGAGGTAACAGAAGGAAATTATTTGGTTCTTATTGCCAGAGTTGTGGGAGGAACTACCCAACCAAGGATACAGAAAAAATCTTATCCAGAGATCCATGTACGGATCCTAGCTCATGTTGCCTAATGAACAGAACAACTTTAGTCCTGTCTTTTATGGAGACAAAACTCTTAAAACATTTATTTTAAGCAAAGACGTGGGAGAGTAACCAATTTGGGTATAAAGAAAATAATCACATCACCATCATTTAGTTGAAAATAATAGTAATATGGGAATTTGCTCCTCCTTAAAGTTCAGTAAATGTGAGAAGCAGAAGCAGATTTGAGGCAATTGCTGCTTGAGGTAAGAAGGTAATATCACAGTGGGAGGCAGCATTTGATTCCCTGCAAGCCAACTTAATCTTTTGAAAATATAAAGAGCTTAAGTCAACCTTTATCTATGTTGAATCATTTGCCTCACAGCAAATATCTGAAGTGCTGGATAATAGCAACAACGCAATTACACAATGTAGAATGCAGAAGATTACCAACCAACTAATCTTTTCAGCATCATGTATGTACATCAATTTGTTTAGTTACATTTGGGAGTTTAATATCACAGGTACCAATCAACTAAACTACTGCAGTAGCTAAGCACACCTGAGCTGTCTCAGCCACACCATCCCTTGAAGTTGGATGATTATCTGGAAACTACAACTAGTACAAAATGCTACAATGTTGAATGTAATAATAATAATAATAATAATAATAATAATAATAATAATAATAATAATAATAATAATAATAATAATAATAATAATAATAATAATAATAATAAAGTTGGAAGGGACCTTGGAGGTCATCTGGTCCAACCCCCTGCTCAGGCAGGAAACCCTATACCCTTTCGGACAAATGGCTGTCCAGTCTCTTCTTAAAAACTTCCAGGTTTGGAGCATTCACCACTTCTGGAGGCAGTAATAATTTACTCCCAGCATATTATATCTGTTCTGAGGGCACTGAATTTGTTACCAGTTTGCAACCGAGTGAACTTCAAGGTAACCCAAAGACCATTGTGATTTAGGATCTTGATTTCTTTCTTTTTTTTTGACATTTCAGAATGAAGGAAACTTTAATCTGAACATGCAAATTCATGAATTATAACTTATTTGTTAGAATACATAAATAGCATACAAGAAGACAATTTAATTTTTCCTGGACATCATTATGGTCATTTAGTTTCAATCCATTTGTGGCCAAGTTTTGTATCATAGAAGAATGAAAATTTAGCTGATTAACACAAGTTTGATTTGATTCTGAGAAGAATTGGATGGACAAGGGATTTCAAAAAACTTTTAGATACCGTTCCACATGACATGATAAATAAAGTGATTATATAGTGAACAAATGTTGTTAATAAAGAATCATTATAAAATTAGATAAAGGAAATTTCTCCTTCATGTTGAGGTCAGCTCCGGATAAGTGCATGAGATAGCATGGAAGTGGCTTGCTTTCTTGTGGGATGCTTTTTGACTTCCCAGTCTTGCCTATAGCTCTGAGAAATCCTGGTGGTCTCAGGATCTTGATTTCTTAATCTTTGCCCCAAAGCCTTTTGCTGTCAGCTGAAATAACAGCTATGCCCTCTTGAAGGTGCCACATCTGCCAAGGTTCATTAATGGTTAATCTAAGGAAAAGCATTCTTCATACAAGTGCAGTTCCCTCCCTGTTTAATTATGGTTGTTGCCAAAAATTTTAGGATTTGGCATCAATATAAAACAAATCTTCTCCCACAAACTTTTGTTAAGCTACTGCTACGTGCCTTTCTAGTCAAGTTACCTACTGTTCTCAGTTATTTTAACACACCATGAAGGACTTTTGACTAGATTCTTTTCAATAGGCTCCATTGAACACTGTTCAGAGTTGAATCTACAATAGGATAATCCATTTGCTTTTGTTCCATTTCTTAAACGTAAGATTTTTTTAAAATTCCTATTGTTGCCATTATTTAAGCAAGAGCAGATGTAAACTTTCATCCAACATTATACTGATGGAGGCAGAGATATTATTCAGTCATAGTATTTGAGAAATATATACTAAATATCATTGCCTATAAACTAAGAAAACACAACTTTCTATGGTCAGAAATTTGACCTTTGAATGAACGCCAAGGGTTACACTAAAAAGAAACAAACAAGCCCCCTTAATTCATATTTAAATTTAATGATTGAACACTCTGCATTTTGAAAGGTCAAGAGTTCCCAAGGTATATACCTGCAATCTGGATGCTAAGGGGAAAAAAACACCAATCTTTCTACATATTATGGATTATATTTATTAAGCCAGGAGCAAGCAAATTTGTTTGTGATAACTCAGTTTCTGTTGTTTGTATGTGCACACATGAATAATTTAATTTGCAAGTCTGCACACAGATCCATGATGTAATTTAATTGACATATACACTCATCAGACTAAAGATGCATTATGTGCAGATTTAACTTGTTATGGAAAACTGGGGGGGGGAATTAAAATCTGAAAAATAGGAAGCAATCCACATAAGTGTATAAAATCATTTTAAAATGCTGTCTTTCCCAAAAGCAAAATTAAAGCAAAAATTTAGCCCAGACAGATATGTGGACATAGAAATGTCTGATAAACAAGTACTTGTAACCCATGAATTTGCGAAGTATTTGTAATTCCTTAATGTTGATATTATGAAATATGCCTAAGTATCAAGAATTTTAACAAACTGCATCAGATTGTGAAATGTATACTTTAAAAACCTAATCATATGAGACTCTAAGATTCTGAATCCATAAAAGATTCAGGAGGCACTTAAGAGTGCAACATGTGACTGATAGGTATAATAACAGAAATCTCTTGCCAACTGCACAGCATAGCATTCTAAATTTCCCTATTAGAATACTTCACCACTTCCAATATTTATTTTCAAAGTTAACAAACAATAATATTCTAAAATGCTGGGTCTGATAGTCAATTTAATGTTTAATTTAATGAAAATAAACAAGATGGCACAAATACTTCCTTAATCTATACATAACATTAGCAATGTGATTAGCAATCAAATTATTTTAAAATAAAGTGGCTTAGAACCTTGGTGAAAGAATTTAAGTCTTTGTTCCCAGCAAAATCAGTGTCCCACATCTGAGATTAGCTGTAGGGGAGATCAATTTCAATCACTCTTTTTTCACTGAATGCTAAGTATCACAAAGTAGGGGATTTTCTTTCAGCTTGCTGATAGGAAAAGAAGTCCCACATCTTTTTTACTAATTAATTGCTAATCACATCACTATAGTAATATTATGTATAGTTTAACTGTAAATCTTCATTGGGGAGAGTAGATCAGGCATTGTTAATTAACTGCAGAGGAGAGATGGGAACTTAACTGGTCACCTTTCAAGTGTGACAAACACTTGATGACAGAATGAAAACAATTGCAAGCAGCAAATCACAGGCCAAAAGCTTTACTAAATGGCCAGATTTTAATGAATAACTTAAGTGTAGAACAGGGGTGTCAAACTGGTGGCCCGCCGGCCGGATGTGTCACCTGCAGGCCACGCTCACCCCAGCAAAAAGTCTCAATACATCACAATATGTCATGTGACACGATCGAGTTTGACACCCAGGGTGTAGAAGTACTTTTGCTAATATAAGTTCCATGATGATGATGATGTCAACCATGTTTCTGTCAACTCTTAGCAACTACATAGATAATTTTACCCTAGCAGTGTCCTCAAATACAGTGATGTATTTATAGCCCCTATAATCTCTACTGCTGGTTGTCTTTCTTTTCCTTCCACATTTGTCAATATTATAGGTTTTTTTTAAGAGAGTTAGGCATTTGCATAAGGTTTCCAAAATATGATAATCTGATCATTTCTGCCTTGAGTGGGAATTCTTGATTGATTTGCTCCATGATCCATTTGTTCATTTTCTTGGCCAAACATGGTATTGTCAGAAGTGTTCTCCAACCCACATATTCAAAAGTGTCAATTCTCTTTCATCCTGCTTCTTCAAAGTCCAACTTTTAATCCCATAGAGTGCCAAATGGAAAACCATGGCCTGCACAATTCTGATTTTTGGTACACATAAACATGTCATAGCACCTGCACATCTTTCCTAACCCTTTACTGCTATTTTACCAAATGCTAGTCTGTGGCATATTTCTTGACTGCCAGTTCCTTTATTGTTGATAATAAAACCTAAAGGTAGACGCTATCTGCTGCTTCAATATTTTCAGTGTAAATTTTTGCAAGTTTACAGAAAAATCTGATTTTCTCATTTAAGTTGGTGATAGTATGCTTCATAATCTAGAAGGCTAAATATATCCCATCAATAAAAAGGTACTTTTTTGCCAACACCACAACTAGAGATGAGAAGACACTGCAGGTCTAGATCTGGGACTCGGGATGGGTCCCTCTGAAATGGACTAATTGAAGGTCATCTCTGGACATCCTAAATTAATTTACTTTGTATGAAGTCATTCAAATTGTCTTATGTTGCTAAGTCATTAGAAAAATAAGGCAGGGACCAAGGAAATGCAGAATAGTGATTTAAGCCAGGGTTTCTCAACCTCAGGTACAGTACTTTAAGATGTGTGGATCTCAGTTGCCAGAATTCCCGGCATGCCGATTGTTGATTTAAGCAAATTTGTTTTATTATAATAATAATAATAATAATAATAATAATAATAATAATAATAATAATAATAATAATAATAATAATAATAATAATAATAATAGTCAGTTGCATAGTCAACCAGATGTTAACTTTAACTTTAACTTTAACTTTAATCACATTTATACCCCGCCCTTCTCCTGGTGGACTCAGGGCGGCTTACAGCCAGTTTAAAACAAAATAGCTAATACAATATACAAAATTTAAAATATGGTTAAAATGAAATATTAATATAGGCTTTTTCTTTTTTTAAAAGTTATTTAAAAACCAAATTTAAAATACCCCNGGACTAACTGGAGCCTCCGAGTGCTCCTCAAGGGGAGCCCCATGTAGAGAGCATTGCAGTAGTCCAGGCGGGAGGTGACAAGAGCATGGGTAACTGTGCACAAGGCATCCCGGTCCAGAAAAGGCCGCAACTGGTAAACCAGGCGTACCCGGTAAAACGCCCCCCTGGCCACAGCCGTCAACTGGTCTTCCAGTGTCAGCCGTGGATCCAGGAGGACACCCAGATTGCGTACCCTCTCTGGATTATTTCCATCCTCAAGTAAAAAAAAATCCCATGGTGGGTTTTTTTTAGCCATCTGATTTTGTCATAGTTAGAGACACGTTTAAAATCAGGACCTTTCTTTTGATATAGTACTTATTTCAGTACAATATTTTTTAGGGAAATTCTACTTCATTTATCTTAATCTGGAATTGCCTTAGTGTATTGTAGCCTGATTAATTTTTAACTTTTGTTGGGATCGTTTTCAGCTTCTGTGTACTCTCCAGAAGGTTACCAAAAGTTTTATTATTATTTTTTAAAAAAAACAAAAAACACCTTGCTGACTAAGGCAGTAAGTCATTCTCTATTAGCTTCATTGTGGAGAATAAAATAAGTTTTGTTAAGACTGTGGATGGATCCAGGAGGCTTTTTACAACATCCTACTTCAAACAAAGAAGCCTACACTTTTAACGATGAGATTGATATCTGGCAAGCCTGCATATAAAACTTACATTTTACAACCCACTGGTCAAATCATTAAAAAAAATGGAGCACAACCTCCAAAGAGAAATTGAAGTTAATGGATCAGAAATAAGTGCAAGAATTTTTATGGTACAGGAATTAGTAAAAAAAAAAAATATTATTTGCTTTTAGATTTCTGTGCAGGCAAACCATTCGGAGGTCATGGTATTAACTTATCTTTGCCATGTCTGGACACAGTACTGAACGTCTTCCCTGATGATACCTGTGAATAGGATATGATCAACATAGAGCAGATCTGGCAATTTAAGGGCTCTGGGCTGTCCCTATCCTGTCTGCATCAATTGGAAGTTAAATAAAATATAAATAAGCAGTTTGGCCCTTTGCAAAGGACTCAGTTTTTCATGTGGCCCCTTGGGAAAATTAATTGCCCACCCCTAATATAGATAGTCCTCAGCTTACAACAGTTCATTTAATGATCGTTCAAAGTTACAATGGCACTGGAAAAAGTGACTTATGACCAGTTTTCACGCTTATGACCGTTGCAGCATCCCTGTGGTCATGCGATCAAAATGCAGACACTTGGCAACTGACTCATATTTATGATGGTTGCAGAGTCCCAGGCTCATGTGATCAGCTTTTGTAAACTTCTGACAAACAAAGTCAATGGGGAAGCCAGATTACTTAACAACCATGTTGCTAACTGAACAGCTCCAGTGATTCGCTTAACAACTCTATCAAGAAAGGACATAAAATGGGGCAAAACTCATTTAATACATTGCTCGCTTAGCAATAGAAATTTTGAGCTTAATTGTGGTCATAAGGACTACCTGTATAGGAGCAGTGGTGGGATTCAAATATGTGAACAACCATTTCTCTGTGTGGATGCCGCTCCGGAAGTCTATTCTGGGCCTGGGCAACAAAAAATTAGCTACCAGTTCTACCGAACTGCTGCGAACTGGCTGAATCCCACCACTTATAGGAGGCACTGTGATGGTCTAATGCAGGGGTCTTCAAACTTGGCAACTTTAAGACTTGTGGACTTCAACTGCCAGAATTCCTCAGCCAGCCAGGACTGGCTAAGGAATTCTGGAAGTTGAAGNCGACGTTTCGCCCGCCGATGGCAGATTGAAATCCCCCATGACTATAAGTCTGGGGGTCTCAACTGCCACCCCGGCTATTACGTCGGTTAAGACTAGATTTACCATTTTTATCCACTTATAGAGTTCTTCCCAAGGACCTGGGAGAGGTGGATGTTATTTATTTTATTTATTTATATCCTGCATTTATTATTTTTATAATTAATTCAAGGCAGCAAACATACCTAATACTCCTTTTCTTCCTCCTATTTCTCCAACAACACAGGGAGAGAGACAAGAATTCATGGTCTCCTGGTTTCTAGTCTAACGACAAGACCTAAAAAGCTCTCTTTTATTTTGTGATAAAAACCACTATTTAACACAAGTGTCTTTCGTGACTGCATGAAAATATACACTAAGACCAATAAGTTATGGGCAAATTTGTTCCTTCAGGTCAATTAACTCATACTGGAGGCAGGTTGTTCCAACTGCCTCCAGAAGTTCTGAATGCTCCAACACTGGAAGTTTTAAAGAAGAGACTGGACAACCATTTGTTTGAAATGGTATAGAGTTTCCTGCCTGAGCAGGGGGTTGGACTAGAAGACCTCCAAGGTCCCTTCCAACTCTATATTATTATTATTATCATCGTTATTGTTGTTGTTGTTACTACTACTACTACTTTGCAAAAATGACAGCCCAAACAACCCTGAAATAAATCATCTAGTGCAAAAGTGCTACAACTGAATCAATCTTCTTTTCTTAATATGAGGGAATGTGCAAACCTTTTCAGTTATTTTGTTTTACCAAATATGGTTTTATTTTAACAAAATTATTATACCAGAAATTCTATAGCTTCTTAATTTCCGTAGATTCTTAATTTCATGTGCATAAGGAGTATTTTGTGAAAAGAAACATTTTTCATTTTTATAATTAATTAAAGGCAATCTCCTTTAAGTAAAACAATGCTTTCTTTTTTTAAAAAAGTGTGCTATTTGATGTCCAATTTTGTATTGCATGTAAGAAAAGATGTATTACATATAAGAAAAGAATAACATTAATTGTTACCCGTGGTCTTATTTAAAATTTTGGCAGGTAAAACTTTTTGAATGTTCTAAGCTCAGAATAGCTGGTCTGAGTGTTCTGAGGCTGAAACGAAACAGTACATATTCTAGAGTTTTCTCTGAAGCTCAGGACAAAACAGTGTTTCATTCCATATTGTTTCAAGATTCCAATATCCCATAATTACCTTGTTTTAAAAAATGGGAAGCAGAGAGTCCATGGGTCAAGCTATTAGTAGGCATAAGTTTTATCTCTCCGATTGGGAGGAGCTAGCTGAAGGCAGGAATTGGGTCAGGATTTATGGTAAATAGATTTATTTGCTGTTTTCAAATTCTTTGCTGTAAAGATCAAGTTCATTGTAGCTGTCATGTTTTGTATGCACTGTGCTTTTTTTAGACAGTCTGTCAAATGTAAAAAGATGCAGAGCTCATGTGCATTAGCAGCAGCAAACAGCCAGAGGTGTTTTTGCTTTTGGGTATGTTTATGGGTTGAGTTGAAAAGATCCAGAACTTCCTATAGCATTTTTTATTGTCCCTCATAAATGCTTCTGGGGATCAAGCAGTGCTGTTTTATCAAGTTGCAAAAAAGCTATATAAATATCTTAAAGAAATAAAATAAGTTCCCAGTTATATGGGATGGGACTCATGAAAAGTGCTTCTGCTCAATTCTGAGGTGATTTCTCCTTCCCCTCAGTTTTTCCAATAATAGTCCATTATAAGTAGTATAGTAACCTGCCTACTTAATACAGTCTTCTATTGTTTGTGTAGAACTGGGAGTGGGTTTATAGGAGCATCAGTCTCTATTTCTATCAACTTCATTGTACATCTAAATCTGAATCCATTGTATTGTTTAAGGAAGAGGCTATACCTATCTGCATATATAAATCCCAGTGTCCTGTGGCCTAGTTCTTCATAAATGAGTTTAAAATTAAAGCCATACACGAAATGGAGAATTAATCCTATTGAATTCACTTTTACTTTTAGGTAGCAATATATACAATTGTTCTGTTAAAATTCAGCAGTTATTTGCATTTTTAGCATCTCAGGAGAAAATGACATATTGTACATATATAAAAATGTAGCTCCTCTTTTTTATGGATATTTACTGGTTTTATGCAGAGTAACTGCAAATTGAAGACCACCTATGGATTTTAATTTCAGTGTAGTTATGAACATAGTTTAAATTGCTATTAATCTGTAGAATGTGAGAGTGGAAAATCATAGTGCTGACAGAAGAAATGGTGAAAATTCTTTCTCAACACCACTTGACAGAAAGCATCCAAACTATTATATAAATGTAAAAGTTAACATTAAGGAGAGTCACGTCTGTTAGAATATGTGTTACAACTCTTCTATGCAAATAATCCTCTTCCTGAAAAATATGTCCTTACAGAAATATTTTAAATGGAGTACATAATAAAATAATACGTTAACACAATACTTTATGTCAGAATGTGTGTCTTTCACAAGTCTTTAGTTTCTTATTATTTTGAATCTGGACTGCCAAACTTATAGCATCTACATGCTAGATACTATAATTATGCTACTTGTAATTATACAACTATTTGTATAATTAGTAGTAGTATAGTAGTATATTATTAAAATTAGTAATAGAAAAATATTACTTATTAAACCCAAAACATATATCAATTCTATAATTATTACTGCCTTCCCTATTCTGATGATTATTTATAACAGTTAAACAATGAGAGATACCAAAGTGATTCATCCAAATATGAGACCAGGATCCTGACAAAGCAATTTTCTGTGATCTATACACAGTGACTATTTCTCCCTCTCCTAAAATAAGCTGCAAAGATTTCTTCAGTCTGGATGATACTCATCTGAAACACATCGAGGGGAGACACAACCCAGTGAAGAGTAGAAATTCAAACAAACTAATTTATCTGAATATTATTAGCAGTGGAAACAATAGGATATATCCCAAGCCATGTATCTCTGCAAATGCCAAGATACATTTCTCCTAATAGGTTAATCTGAGATGTTGGATAGATTCATATATCATACTAAACCATAATATTAGTTATTAGGTTTTGGCTTAGTGCATTCCATGTATCCAGCATACTATAATTTATTCAAAAGCCGTGGTTAAACAAGACAATGTGCAAACATGACTGTGTGAGACATTTCTACTCAAAGAGGAGGAAAACCAATTTTTAGTATTTATATCATGCTGCACTTTCATTTTCTGTGCCATTCTGGAGAAATTGCAGAAGTCTTGGGAGAATAGACCAATGTATCTAACAGAATAAAAACTGGAGAAGTCCAATAGACATTGTCTGGACCCAGACATACCAAAAGAGACTCTCTCCCTAAAAAAGAAAAGAAAAGAAAAGAAAAGAAAAGAAAAGAAAAGAAAAGAAAAGAAAAGAAAAGAAAAGAAAAGAAAAAAGAACCAACTGGAAAAGCACTGAACTATTTCATTCCAGCTCACAAAAAGAATTGATAGTCTTATTATTGTACCAGACATAGTCTAAATAGACCTTTTAGTGTTGGAAGGCAAATCAAAACCTAAAAGTTATGGCATTACTTATGCAACTCCCAGTTTCCTCAGCCAGCTACAGGCTCTGATTCTCCATCTTACATTCATCCAGAGGCACTATCAGCCCTCAGGAAAAATAATTCACCTTGTATGACCATAAGCTGCCTAGAGTCGCCTTGGTGAGATGGGCAGCATAGAAATCTAATAATAAATAACATTTTTAAAAAGTAATTTGGAGAGGGAGAAGGAGAAGTCTTTAAGCCATCATATAAGTGCAGTTCCATTTAGTGTTTCTGGAACTAGTCCTTTGCTTATACCATCAATCACAGTAACATGCCATGAAGGTAACAGAAATAGCATCTGCCTTTGTTTCCATGTAAACATATATAGGTTAAAAAATATACACAACCCATCACTTCCTGCCTTATTGTGGGAAAGAATAATTTTTTACAGAAACATCAATAGTTTTAAGCCCCACTGAGAAATAAAATGGTATCGCACAACAGAAGAAGCCTAGCATAGTTTACAGTCACTTATACTATAGCTGAATGAGTGAAATGTGAGGGGATATTTGCCAAGCTACTTGACACTTTCAAGTCAGCTTAATCAGATACCCTTTCATTTCCTGTAGTGAGAGACCATATTCTGCTACTCACTATACATCAGAATCTATTTACATATTCTAAGAGAAGAGATGAACTCTCAAAGTGTGTCATTTGGTTGCACTTTGGTGTCCTTTAAAATCAAATAATCTGTGTTGGAAAAGGAGGCCCCAAAAAAGCAATATTCAGCAAGTAAGATAATATTCTCATTGCAGAGCTATACGCTCCTAAACTTTTCATTATAAGCTCACCTTATTAACTGTGTGGTAGAAGTTTAAAAGTTTTCAGAAACATACAGATTTGAGGCTTTCTTCTTCAAAAGCACTGTACACAGATCATGGATTCAAAAATGGTTTAGGGTTGTAAGTTAATGCACTGTTTGCAGACTGATGTCAGTTTCCTTTTAAATTGAACTTGCATCAAAAGCCACAAATCATATTTTTGTATTTAGGAACATTTATAGAGTAATTGGATCTTTGAGGAGGAAAGAGAACAAATACACAATCTGTAGAGCGGCTGGCTTTGGATATGCACACATAAGCTAAGCTGTTGGCTTTATTCAAAGTGAATTTGTTAATAAAGAATGGAGAAAAATCAGGCAGCTTTACACATTTCTTTTCTTTTTGCAAATGTTCCTTTTCCAATCTATATTGAATGAGTGTTAGAGAACAATATACACAAACTACAATTTCACTTGCAGCAGAGGAGAAAAGGTAAAGTAAGCTGATAGCCAGCATGGAAACTTCTATTTATATGAAATAATAATCTGCTTAGCCTCATGATCTCCTTTCTAGATTTTTTAATAATTGTATTAAAGTTTTCCAAGACCGATATTAAAATTGAAATTGAATTTTAGACTATTTCACACAGCATATAAAAGCTTGTTTTTATTTCACTATTTGTGAACAAAACCTAAACAACTGTACACACGAATATCCATAGTTTACAAACAGCTATTTTGGAATATGTGTGGCTGAAATTCAAACTAAAATCTTCAGAAAAAGCAACGCATTGTTGCAGGAGAATGGAAACTCAAGTTGCAGAAAGCATGGAATAAAGAAACTCAAGGAAAAGATATAATGAATATGAAAAAGAGAATCATAGAAGAATATAGGAAAAAAAACATTTCAGGATCATAGTTATCAATGGCATACCTAGAATGTTTGAAGCAGATCATATTTTAATACCCCACCCCCCACCCTTTCCGTTGCTCCTGTGCCATGCCACCCACAGCCAAACAGCTGATTGGAATGCTGGCAGCAGTGATCTGGCTGCACACCACCGAACCCCCCAGATACCTCCTCATTATCCATGTCACCAGGCAGTGCAATCCCATATTGTCAGCACCTGTGGCAGACTGTTCCTACTATCCCATCCTTTATTTATACACCTTATTTGTTTAAAACATTTATACAGCCTGCCCCACCTTCTGATCAACTCTCGGCAGCTCCCAATTACCCTTGATATGCCACTGATAGTTATCCAAGAATAGGGTATTTGATTACTTACTGAGAATCTTTGATAAGAGGTGCATTCCCCAGTTTAAAACATGGTTTTTCAACTCCACATGAAGTCTGCCTCAAAGAGAAGCTTTCTGCTAAATCAAAACCTGAAAGATGTAATCAAGCTGTATCATCAACTGCCCACTTAATACAATTTATCAAGACAGATAACATTGTTGATAGATTAACTGAAATCTTGGCCCGATCCCAGTTTTCATTGTTGATAGTACGCTCATAGGAAATTCTCCTAGTAGTTGACTTGGCAACCTCTGCGGAATGTACTTGTCATTTCCTTTCGCATCTGAATGAGCTGGAAATGCTGCTTTCATTCTTTCATAGTAATTAAAGCAAAGATGAATTAAAATCAGAAAGATGATTCTAAACTTATTTGCAACACTCCAAATAAAATGTTCTCCTCTCAATAGATCAGATTTCCAAAGATGAAAGGCACAATTTATTATTAAAACCAAGGTATGCATTGTAATAGTGTTGGACATTACCTGAAACCCTTAAGTTTTCTTTGCACAGATGGGTGAAGTGATGTCCTTCTGCTTTCAATATTGGGCACTCAGGAGCTAAAAAAAGAATATAAAATGTCCTAAACTTTAAGAAAAAACTGAAACAACAGATTCCACTGTCTGCTGCAATATGTCTAACCTTAATATAAGAAATAATCAGCGGTGTGCAAACTGAAGATACTTGGACTTCCAACCAGCTTCAACAGCTTCTTCAACAGTCCTTGTAATTTCTTTGCAGTTGGTATGGTGCACAGGAAAATTTCAAAATAAGCATTAAATGTCCAGCTAAATGGCAGCATTGAGCCAATCGTGACTGATCTTGAAAAAGTTGAATCATATCTACAGGTAGTCCTTGGCTACGACCACAATGGAGTCTAAAATTTTGGTCGTAAATCATTGTGGTTTTAAGTCAAGGCAGCTAGTGACCAGAATCAATTTTGCAACCTTTTTTTACAATAGTGATAGTCAGTCACCACAGTCATTAAGCAAACCACATGGTCATTAAATGGATCCAGCATATACAATGGGATTTTTTTGCAATTTTCTGCCAGAAAAGGCAAAAAAAAAGTCACAAATTGCAGATACATGACCGTGGGATGCTGCAACCAATTGTAATTGCGACCCGGGTCCCAAGCACCCGAAATGCAATCACCTGTCCCCTGATGTGTGTGTTGGTGTGTGAGGCAGTTGGAACTTAAAGGGTGCTTTTGTGAAATCTGCTATAACTTTGAACAGTCATTAAGCAACCTGTCATTAAATGATGACTACCTGTAGTTAACATTTGGATGGGGGATCACAAGGACTATAGTCAGTATTGAGAACTGTGAAAAACCATTATGGAATTGCCCCAATGACATGTCAGTTCTGTACTGTTACACTGAAGAAGACTACATGGACTGCTCCATGAAGCTGCCAGATATTGTACTTGACTCAGAGAACACTTGAACTAGAAATAGATTTACTTGATAATGTAAACTAAAAAACTAGTTTAACATCAAAACGTCAAGAAATCTCTAAATATAGAACAATTCTGCCCATCCAAATCTGTAATCTACATTCACTACAGACCACAAAAACAAAAATAAATGAAGCCCTGATTGCCCATTGCAGAACATTATTAAAGTGCAAACTTGCTATTTTTTTAAAAAAATACTAGTAATATCAACATATAATATGTGACAACTTACCCTGCCCTGAAATGTTTATTCTACAGTATTTGAAGTTGAAGAGCAAGGTGATGAAGGAAGCAAATGAGATTCAATTTATATAATTCATTTTAATATACATTTGACAAAAGCCTGATTTGGGGGAAATATGGGAAGGGATTTGAAGGAAGAAAGATGATATCTTTGTTCTTAAATGGAAGTCAGTAGCTAAAGGGCAGAAGAAAGAAAAGCTGAAATTCTCTTAAGAGAGAAAAAAAAGAAGAGATGTGGGTAGTTAAACTGGAGATTTTGGGCAGGGCTAGATTAGAAACTGACAGCAGCAAGATATAAAGAGAATGGTATTTCAGAACTTTGAAGATGAAGGTTCAGTAGGAATTTTGCCTAGTCATTTGTGTTCTAATGATGAAGGAAGGAAGGAAGGAAGGAGGGAGGGAGGGAAGGAAGGAAGGAAGGAAGGAAGGAAGGAAGGAAGGAAGGAAGGAAGGAAGGAAGGAAGGAAAGAGGGAAGGAAGGAGGGAAGGAAGGAGATAACCGATAGCAGATGTACTGGAACTTCTAATTAGGTATTCAAGGTTGCCTTCTCTAAGTGTCTTCAAGTGAAAAAATTCTATCTGGGGGGATGGCTCTCCTGTTTGTTTTGTTTTGCTAAATGGTTTAATTAGTCTTGTTTCCAACTACAGAAGAAAATTTACATACACATATCTACATTTATGTATTTACTTGATTTCTATAATATATAATATAATTATATAATATATAATATATAATATAATTATATAATATATAATATTTCTATTATGTTCTATTATAAATATACATATACATATACATATACATATATATATCTTTGCATGCAATTTTTCCACAATGAACTGCAGCTGGATATTGCTTTTTGCTAAAACAATATGATTGTGGTTATTTTCCTATAATACACAAATTTGTGTGTGCGTATTTCAGGTTCTCTTAAACAATCCTAAATCACTATCCTTCTAACAATTCTTATGAGACAAATTTCTGATCCAACTCTACTTTTATACCTTCTTTCCTTTATTGCCTAAGCAGCTTTATAGGTGAATTTTCTCCAGTTCCATTACTTGCTTAGTCATCATTTTAAAATAAATCTGCATTCTAAAAAATGTAAATAAAAATATTGTATGCCTTTAAAATCTCATGTCATTTAGGCAATAGGGGAAAGAATCTGAAAACTGATCAAGCAGGAAAAAAAATCATTTTCTTTCTACTATTCTATTCTTGTGAAGTGTCATTCACATAGGGAGAGGTTTTTAAATTTTTGTTTACAAAATATTAAACAACTTGTGTTCCACTGAGTCATCCTTTCAAAATTATTTCCTTACATAAACAGAGAAACAGAATGATCACACCTGGGCAAAAACAAACAAACAGACAGACAAAAACAACCAGGGGGATTT
>NW_015387901.1:140595-156044 GCF_001527695.2 Protobothrops mucrosquamatus | reverse complement strand
CATATGAAACCACTTCGTGGGCTGCATCCGGCCCCCTGGCCTTGTGTTTGACATGTCTGTTCTAGGAGGTGGGATCAATCAGTGGGTCAAGAAAACTGACATTTCCATCCCTGCATTGGGGAAATTGACCTTAATATTCCAAATTGCTCTCTTCAAGATACATTAAAAAGGAAAGCTTATCTTTCAACATTTTCCAGTCCCCTTGAGCAAACCAATCCATTTGCTAGACAGTAGATAAACATGAACTGAACAAAACCCTGACCTTTGATTACTATGTTCAGCACAGCAATAAACATCCCAAAGTTCAAAGTGGAATCTTTTTTGTCAACTCACCTGTAACCACCTTGTGCCAAGGATTGTAGCTTTTAGCCTATACAGTATAACCAGGGGGAAAGACTATGTTGACAAACTGGATAATGTTTAAGCATTTATCAGCCAGTAAGGGGGGAGGGAAGGAAGGAAGGAAGGAAGGAAGGAAGGAAGGAAGGACCCCAGAGGAGAGGATGGGGGGAGGAGGAAGAGGAGAGTAGAAATGGAGAGAAGGAGGGGGGAGGGAGGGAAGGAAGGAAGGAAGGAAGAAGGAAGGAAAGAAGGAAGAAAAGAGGGAAGGAGGGAAGAAGGGAAGGAAGGAAGGAAGGAAGGAAGGAAGGAAGGAAGGAAGGAAGGAAGGAAGGAAGGAAGGAAGGAAGGAAGGAAGGAAGGGCCCAGAGGAGAGGACAGGGGGAGGAAGAAGAGAGTAGAAATGGAGAGAAGGAGGGAGGGAGGGAAGGAAGGAAGGAAAAAAGGAGGGAAGGAAGGAAGAGCCCAGAGGAGAGGATGGGGGGAGGGAGAAGAGAGTAGAAATAGAGAGAAGGAGGGAGAGGGAGGGAGGGAAGGAAGGAAGGGAAGGAAGGAAGGAGGGAAGGACAGAAGGAGGGAGGGAAGGAAGGAAGGAAGGAAGGAAGAAAAGAAGGAAGGAAGGAAGGAAGGAAGGAAGGAAGGAAGGAAGGAAGGAAGGAAGGAAGGAAGGGACTCAGTCTTCCTCCAGTTGCACCTGTGTGCCTAGCCAGCCAATCCTATCAGAATTGCCTTTCATTAGTGCAATTCATTTTGTGGAGAATATTAGAGTTCTCTCTCTTTTTTTTCTTCTCCTGCCCTCTCTCTCAATCCCATCTGCTCTCAGGTTTTCCTTGCTGCCCTGGCATTTGCATACTTTAGTAAAACCTTTGCTGGGGCCACGATGAAAAGTTCCTTGACACAACTGGAAAGGAGATTCGGCATTGCTTCCTCTACAACTGGCTTCATCGATGGAGCCTTTGAAATGGGTAGGTGGAACCCGAAACCAGGAAGAGAATTAGCTACGGATGGAGAGCTCGAGGTCCTAGGCGTTACATTATTGATCACCATTTTCTGCATTGGGAGAAAAGGGTCCAAAATTAATTGGTATCCAGAGGCCCGAGAAACTTGACTGCCTTGGTCTTAATCCATCACAAGACTTTGACAGCTGGAACTGAACATCATTCAGCAATGGTCATGCCCTAATTTATTTATTTAGCATATACATTTTTGTGTATTTAGCATATTTAGAGTATAAATTTAGCACGATGCCTTGGTAAGGCCACACTTGGAATACTGCATCCAGTTTTGGTAGCCACAATATTAAAAAAAGATGTTGAGACTCTAGAAAGAGTGCAGAGAAGAGCCACAAAGATGATTAGGGAACTGGAGACTAAAACATATGAAGAACGGTTGCAGGAATTGGGTATGTCTAGTTTAATGAAGAAAAGGACGAGGGGGGACAGGATAGCAGTCTTCCAATATCTCAGGGGTTGCCACAAAGAAGAGGGAGTCAAGCTATTCTCCAAAGCACCTGAGGGCAGGACAAGACGCAATGGATGGAAACTAATCAAAGAGAGAAGCTACCTAGAACTAAGGAGAAATTTCCTGACAGTTCAAACAATTAATCAGTGGAACAGCTTGCCTCCAGGAATTGTGGGTGCTCCAACATTTTAAAGAAGAGATTGGGCAACCATTTGTCTGAAATGGTATAGGGTTTCCTGTCTGTGCAGGGGAGTGGTCTAGAAGACCTCCAAGGTCCCTTTCAACTCTTTCTGTTATTCTGTATGGCATCATGACCTAATGGAGAGCTTCTATATTCTCTTCCCAGGAAATCTGTTGGTGATTGCATTTGTGAGTTACTTCGGGGCAAAATTTCATCGGCCCAAGATCATCGCCTTTGGTTGTTTTATCATGTCTTTGGGGAGCTTTTTAACAGCATTGCCTCATTTCTTCATGGGATAGTGAGTATGAGAGAAAGAATTTGAGAGAGAAAGAGATCTTCCATTTGTGGAAGGCCAGTATTGTAAAGATTTATAAAATATCCATGCGGGACCTAAAAGAAACTCTATCAGTTACGTGAGTGAATCACTTTAGATTTTACTCAGATAGAGATGTTCGGAAATGGCCTACATCAGTTTTGTAAGTCGTACGGTAGTAGGAAATTCATATTATACAAACTACGGAATTGGGTTCATAGAGCATTCTTGACTCTAGATCCAAGTTGACAAAATAGAATACTATACTGGAGAGTAGATACCCAGCAGAAATGGAATGGAATGGGTGGATTAACTTGGGGGAATGGGGGAAAGAGGTTCTGTTTAAGGAGCTGAACGGGACAACTTGCCATGGCCAACTCAACGCGGCCAACTTGCCACAACAATTCAATTTCATTATTTAAAATAATTAAAAAAATATTTTAATGTTTGTCACTCGCCCTTCATTTTGTCCTTCCTTTTACAATCTTTCTTTAATGATCCTATCCCACCATTTCTTTGATATTAGTGTAAGACTTGTCCTGCAGAAGTTGTCCTGTGTTGAGTTGGCTGTGGCAAGTTATCCCATGACGAGTTGGCTGAAGCAAATTGACTGGGGCGAGTTGGCTGCATCCAACTGTCCTAGACCCATCTAAGAGGCACGAGAGTGAGAAAACCTCAGTGACTGATAGTCAGAGAAAGAAACTTAGGAAGAACCTGCTGTAAAGAGGCCGTGGGAAGTACCTTCAGACTTGCAAAATTGATATATACCCCTTCTGGGTATATATAGACACTTCTTAAGTAGCAACCGCATCTATAACTATAAAAATGGTCAAAACAATATAAAATTATAAAATAAACCACAACTAACCATGGTATTCATACTAACAGTAAACTGTGTATTCCCAAACAATGCTAAATATGTCTTATTTCTTCCAGCCGGAGAAAAGGTACCTCTAAATGTATTTGTACCCGCACTAGGAATAACCTCTTTCTTTTCCAGTTATCAATATGACACAATATCCTTCACATCAGACAACAACACCAGTTTCTTACCCTGCTCATTCAATCCCCAGGATTCCCCCATGGTAAAAGGGATGCCAAGGCCAGGTAAGAATAATCGATTATTCTGAACCCTCTTTTGAATAGCTGGTATAAAGTTGTCTATAAATCAAAATAAGTCATATGCTAATTCTTCAGTCTTCAGTGCAACATGTTACATCTCTTAGTCCAAATTATGATGTTGCCACACTCGTGTGTCATTTTTTTCTCAGTGCCACTGATAACCATTAGATAATGATGGCGACACCTCATTGTTAGAGATAAAAGGGAGAACTTCAACATAGGACTGCTGCATGGAGCAGGACATGATCTTGAGAGATAGCACTGTCTGAAGCAGAATCAACAAATCTCTCCAAAGTGGTCGATTCAGGTTATTCGCCATTTCAAATTCTGAGAAATGAACTGGCTGCCTTAAGGTGTTGGAGACCATCCCTAGACTGTCATTCCAAAGATCTAATCCAAAGTCTTACTCTCCCTATTATCAACTTATGTTGATAATGCTCTTAATTTCACCTGTTTTGTGGCCCTAACCTTATATTTACTTAGTTGGTTGTGGCTTCTCTTCAGAGAATGATCAGTCTCTCCTGTTAAGCAAAGAAACTTATCAGGGATTTTTTGTAACCAGATTTATGAGAACTACCAAAATGGACTCCATTACGGTACACTACTGTGAATCTGCCTTTGAAAGTTGAGTACACAAAGTGGGAAGCTCCTTTTAAGAAAGACCTTACAATAGAAAATGTGTGTGTGTGTGTGTGTGTGTGTTTGGAAATCATGCTCAGATCTATGGGAAAGATGATGGAACATCATCCTATTAAACATCATTCTACTAATGTAACAGTAAAACTGGCTGGATTTAATCTTGATTTGGATAGCATTATTTGTATGCAGCTGAATATGAAAACATCCAGGAAATGGCACTGATAAATTATTATAGTACAGAATAGCTCTTGATGGTTAGCCACTATGATGCTAGAACAGAACAGAACAGAACAGAATAGCTTTATTTGGTCAAATCTAATAATACACACAAGGAATTTGTCTTCGGTGCATGAGCTCTCAGTGCACATGCAAAAAAACAGAGTAATCATAATCATAATCATAATCATAATATCAATAAGAAGAGGTAGTAGAAAAGATAAGAAAGATAATAAAGCAATAATACAGCCATACTACATGGATAAATATCCTTACACATAAGTCTATGGAAATTAGGTGTTCAGCAGAAGGAAAAAACAGAGGGGGGAAAACCCCTGTCTTTGTGTCTTTGTGTTAGTGGCATCCCGAGGGGAGGAGTTGAAACAGTTTATGTCCAGGATGTGAGGGGGTCAGTAGATATTTTCTCAGCCCTCCTTCTGAACCACACAATATCCAGGTCCTCAGTGGAAAGCAGGCTCGTTGCAATTGGTTTTTTTCCTGCAGTCCTATCTGTTGAAGACAGTATCTGTCCTGTTTGATTGCTGTACCAAACCAGACAGTTATAGAAGCACAAATGGCAGAGTCATATATTATTGCTAGTCATATATTATCGTAAGCACATTTTTATTTTACTATACCTCCATTTTCTGTTTCACCACACTTATTATTTTGCACTCTGGGCTGTAGAAGTATGACTATCTGTGCTTTGTAGGAAAAGGTATGACCGGCGTAATGACTTTTCTTGCCATAATTGTTATTCTTTGCAGACTGTGACCATAAAATGGTTACCTCTTATGCCTGGATTTTCGTCTTGCTGGGGAATATGCTACGTGGAATTGGCGAAACACCCATTAATCCTCTGGGCATATCATACCTCGATGAGTTCTCTAGAGAAGAAGATGTACCTCTTTATATCAGTAATGCTTGTCTGTCAAATGCTTGTCTGTCAAATCCTGATCTGAACTTAATAATGCTGAAGAGATAGGCAGTATTCAAGCTGGGATGGCTTTAATACTTCTTGGCAAGTTGGGGGGTTCCTAAATTATCAAATACTGAATTTAGGTCACATCTAATTCTATTCATTATTGGATATAATAGAAATTGGTATTCATAATCCACGTTCCCGTGAAAAGCTGAAGGCAAAAAATAAGCCAACACAGTCCTAGGCTGCATTAATAGAGAGACAGAATCAAGATCACATGAAGTGTTAGTACTGCTTTGTAATGCCTTATAAGACCACACTTGGAATACTGCATCCAGTTTTGGTTGCCCCAATATAAAAAAGACTGTAGAAAGAGTACAGAGAAGAGCAACAAAGATGATTAGCGGACTGGAAGCTAAAACATGTAAAGAACAGTTGCAGGATCTGAGTATGTCTAGTTTAATGAAAAGAAGTTCAGTTGACATGATAGCAGTGTTCCAATATCTCAGGGGATCAAGCTATTCTCCAAAGCACCTGAGGGCAGGACAAAAAACAATGGATGGAAACTAATCAAGGAGAGATCCAACCTAGAACTAAAGAGAAATTTCCTGACAGTTACAACAATTAATCAATGGAACAACTTGCTCCCAGAAGTTGTGGGTGCTCCATCACTGGAGGTTTTTAAGAAGAGATTGGACAACCATTTGTCTGAAATGGTATAGGATTTCCTGTGTTTCCTGAGTAGGGAGTTGGACTAGAAGACCTCCAAGGTCCCTTCCAACTGTGTTATTCTGTTATTGTTAGAAGATCTCCCTTCCAGGGCTATGAAAACATGCCTCTTTATTAGCTCAGCTGTGAAAACAACATACAGTATTTGATAGGAAGCAAAGATGCTCTCCCACTAACCATAACTCTAGATCAGGGCACTCCAAACTTGGCAATTTTAAGTCTTGTGGATTTCAACTCCCGGAATTCCTCAGCTAGCTATTGTGGCTGGGGAATTCTGAGAGCTGAAGTCAATAAGTCTTTAAAGTTGCCAGGTTTGGAGACCCCTACTCTAGATGAAGGCACTTCTGCAATTCTATTGATTACAGAAGTGGTTTTCCATTGTCTTCTTCCAGGATATTGTTTCAAATTCTTGGGCTGCCTCTCATCCAACTACCAACCACAACCAACCCTGCTTAGCTTCTGAGATAGGTAAAGGTCTATGTCTTCTAAAAACATTAGCACCCATCTTTAGCTTCAGAATGGTGCTGCTGATCTTATAATGAGGAGAGGGAAGAACAACATATTCAATGTATATCTTTCCAGCTTCATTATCCATTGCATCAAATGTTAGAAGTGTCCTCTGGTATGGACTAAATAAAATAATATATGCTTTTTTTCTTCACCATTGCAGGCTTTTTGCACACCGCAGCCATGATTGGCCCACTATCTGGTTTCCTCCTGGGGTCTCTGTTTGCCAGACTCTATGTGGATGTTGGTTTTGTGGACACAGGTAAGATGGAAGAAGAACTAACCAGCTAAGTTGGCTGGTCTAAGTTAACTGCAGCTGTAAATCTAAAGTCATTGTATTTGAGAAAGGATATAGTGAAACTGGAAGGGGTAAAAACTAAGAGAAAGCAGAATTCTGAGGGGGGCAGAGTTACCCCCTTCCAAATTGAAAAAAATTATCTCAGAACCATTAAAAAAAAGTAGCTCAAGAGAAAGGTAGTAAAAGCAATATGTAAAACCAAGACCAATTTTTTTCTCCTTGTTTCATAATCTTAGCATTCAGGATCATAATTAAACCCAAATGCTGGTAGATCTAGGCCCAATGAAAGGAAACAATTGTTTCTCCAATAGATAGCTAAATTATGGAATTCAATGCCACCAGATGTGAGGATGGTGGCCGATTTAGGGGGCTTTAAAAATGGACTGGACAACTTTATTCAATTGCAATAGTCGTCCATCTCAAGCAAGTGACCTATGGAGATGGGCTACAATGGCTATAAATCTTAATGGTGGAATTCTACCTCCTGAATTTGCAGTGGCGAGGACTGAGTAGAAATGGGATATTAGAGGGTAGACAAGCCACTGTCTAACTTTCCTAGAACATAGAATAATAGAGTAGGAAGGGACCTTGGAGATCTTCTACTACAACCCCCTGCTCAAGCAGGAGACCCTAAACCATTTCAGACAAATAGTTGCCCAGTCTCTTTTTGAAAGCCTCCAGTGATGGAGCACCCAGAAATTCTGAAGGTAAGCTACCCTACCCTACCCTATCCTATAGTATCCAGTGGTGGGATTCAAATATGTGAACAACCAGTTCTCTGTGTCGATGCCGCTTCCGGAAGTCCATTTTGGGCCAGGGCAACAAAAAATTAGCTACTGGTTCTGCTGAAGTGGTGCGAACCGGCTGAATCCCACCACTGATCGTATCCTATCCTATCCTCTCAAAAGATTTGTCCACTTTCGGTCATCTAAAAGTTTGTTTCTCTCTTGCAGTTGCTTATGTCTGAAACTCATTTTCATGATGTCTTGCAGATGCTAAGGCCTTCATTTTCAGTTCTCTGAACAGTTCTCTTGTTCACTTTGCTCCCCTGCCCATTAAACTTTCCAGGGCGTCTTCCATGCTGACATTCACTCGGTACATTTAGGAAAGCAAAGACCTGCATTGTTGTTAACAAAGCTCCATGAAACCAACGTTCCAGATAATGGAACTCAGCTTTCTTCATTCCTCATTCTAGATACAATAACTATCACTCCAACTGATTCGCGTTGGGTTGGTGCATGGTGGATGAACTTTTTAGTTGCCGGGGTCATCACTCTGATTTCTGGAATCCCTTTCTTGTTCCTGCCTAAAAGTCTGGACAAAAAGAAAGAAGCCTGTATCCAGAAAAACCTAGATCCCACGGAAAGCAACATTGAAAACAGCCATGAACAAAAGCCTGATATTCAAGGTGGAATGGCGTACTCTGGACAATTAAAAGGTAAGCATTAAAATGGTTCAGTTTAACTGTAGCAAGACTCAATCAGGGTCAAGCTCTGGATTCTAGGAGAGCCAACTATAAGGCTGGGCCTAAATTGGATAAGGACTGTTTTCCACAGTAAGGATCAGAAAATTGGTAGGTTTCAAGATCTGTTGTAGCAGGAGAAGAGAAGATCGAGAGGATCAATCATGGGGGTGAAAGGCACAAGGAGAAGGATGAGATATGGCACTCAGAACATTAGACACAGAGTTAAAGCCGTGGCTCTAGCAACCACAATTCCTAGTCTTGTTGTTTCAGATCTTGAACCAGGGTTTCCTCTACCACTATTCAGTCCACATGGCATCTCCATGTGAAGTTCAAGGCAGCAGGAAGTCACAGATAGAGAAGCACTATACATAGGCAAGTCTACTCAGGACCACCATGGCATTGGATATCAGGATTGATTGGTGCCAGGTGGAAGCTGAGAATTTCCTATAATTAAAGTCCTACCATAATGGCATATGGGAAAGACCTTGGGAGAGAGAGCAAAGAGATGCTGCCAAAGGTATAGAGACAGCATGACTTGTAGCTGGTTGATGGGTGTGGCAAGAGGGTCAGAGGATACCCACTCTAGTTTCTTACGCTGTAAAGGAAATGGGGGGGGGAACTCTACATTCAGACTTACAATTTTCTGTCAATGTAACTTTACAAGAAAGTAGAATTAGCTCATCTCGTTGAGTTTCCTATCTGGTTTGCCCTAGGAAGCCAATACCAATCCAAGTACAATCCATTGCTGGAATGTACAACCACACATCTGCCTGTAGGATTCATGTCTCTTACTATTAGTTATATGATTTTAACCTGGGGGGGGGGAGGCAGGCAAAAGAGTCAATATCCAGAGCAACAGTCAAGGATGCAAAGCAGAAGGCATTGTTCAGACTATGGGACAGATTAACAGATTTGTTAAGGCTTTCTTAACAGATTTGTTAAGGCTTTCTGGACAAGAGGGACGTGGTGGCCTAGCAGTTAAGACGCTGTGCTTGTTAACCGGAAGATTGGCAGTTCGAGACCCAAGCACTGTGTGATGGGGTAAGCTCCCATTACATGCTCCAACTCCTGCCAGCTTAGCAGTTCGAAAGCATGCAAATGCGAGTAGATAAATAGGTACCACTTCGGTGGGAAGGTAACAATGTTCCGTGCACCTTGTTATATAATCATACTGGCTACATTATTATGGAAGCATCTTCAGACAATGCTGGATCTCTCAGCTAAGAAACAGAGATGAGCTCCATCCTCTAGAGCAGTGATGGTGAACTTTTTAGAGACCGAGTGCCCCAAAACTAGCCAACCCCGCTCCACCCCCCCCGCCCCGCCCCCCACCCCACCTGCCTACAGGGTCACTCACTGCCTCCAGGGCCGTTGCAGATCACCCAGGCAGCCCAGGAGCGCCATGGCGCCCACACCTTCTACCCGTGCCCCGCAGCATCAACTGTGTGGGATGGGGTGTGAGGGCAGAGTCTTGTCTACGCTGCCTGGCTGCCATGTCCTTGGCTGCGCTGTTCCGTGTGGGCCACGCTCGGGGGCGACTCTCCTCCAGGGAAGCTGCTGGTGAGGAGGGGGTCGTGGGGGTAGGTGAGGCTGGGGCAATGGCACGTGTGCCCACAGAGAGGGGTCCAAGTGCCGCCTCTGGTACGTGTGCCATAGGTTCGCCACCACTGCTCTAGAGTCAGACATACACTGGATAGAGGAAACCTTTACCTTTACCTTTTTGGGGCAAAGATTTGGTAGATATCATCCATATATATATACCAACAGGCATATTCTACCTTTTTTTCCAGAGTTCTTCAAGTCTCTAAAGAGACTCTTAGGGAACAAAATGTATATTATACTACTGTGCTCCTCACTGCTGAATGCTAGCAGTTTTATTGGATATATCACCTACCAGGCAAAATATATGGAACAGCAATATGGACTGTCAGTGTCGAGATCTAATTTTATAACAGGCAAGTCTCTCTCCCCCTCTCTCTGTCTCGTTCTCATTTCTGCTCTTCTTTACACATACATACACACACACACATACCTGCTTGTACCACAGCTTCCTAATAGGCCAGGTAATTTAAGGAACAATATTTTCACCCAAACGTGGTGGACTTTGAGAAATAAATGAGGGAGGCAATTTGCAAAATCAAAATAAAATGTAAATTTGATTCTATTTTTAATTTTCTCAATAGTACGTAATTAATGGATCATGAGTACCCATCATCAGGCATTCAGGCACTGGTTATTCTCATGTCTGGACTACTGCAACATGTTCTACATGGGGCTAGCCTTGAAGATAATTCAGAAGTGATAGGTGGCACAGAATGAAGCATTGCATACAGTCCTGGAGGCCCCAAAGGTGGCCCATGTACCACCTCTGTTATCCGAGCTGCATCAGTTAATCACTGCAATTGTTAAGTTAGTAACACGGTTGTTAAGTGAATCTGGCTTCCCCATTGACTTTGCTTCTCAAAAGGTTGCAAAAGAGGATCACATGAGCCCAGGACATTGCAACCGTCATAAATATGAACCAGTTGCCAGGCAAGTGAATTTTGATTACGTGACCATGGGGATGCTTCGACGGTCCTAAGTATGAAAAACGGTCATAAGTCACATTTTTCCATGTCATCGTAACTTGAAATGAATGGTTGTAAGGCAAGGACCACCACAATCCTCTTCCCTCTGTTTTCCATCATGTCCGCGCACATGTTTCTTTTGCTCATCTTGAGCATACAAATGGCCAATGGAGGGAGGTGACTTTCACTTTCTCTTTGTTTATTTTTTTTATATATTTCAGCTGTTGCCATTTTGCCAGTGGTCATCATCGGGATGTTTGCAGGTGGGTTCATCATGAAAAAGTTCAAGCTAGGAATCCTTGATGCTACAAAACTGGGACACGCAGCGTCGTTCATCGGATTTGCCTTGACATTCGTGTATTTCATGCTGGGTTGTGAGAACCACCCAGTGGCTGGGTTATCAGCGACCTATGATGGGTAGGACAATATGTTGATAAGTATGTGAGTATGCATAGGTCTGTAAGCTTATCGTGTGTATGAGTGCTGAGAGGATATCCAGGTGTCTATGGCATTGATTGTCATACACAATCAATACACAATCGAGAAGCAGGACAAGTTTACACCATATCTGTAAGCTATGATCAATAGATTCCAGTTACACTGTCCCATCTGAGAGAGCCATCTTTTTTATTTTTTGTATTTATCACCGGTTGATGAATTAAGATGCAATCCCAGCTCCCTTCCCTCCACATCTTGTTCCCTCCCCCCTCATCTTATAATCATAATTTTATCTGGATTGGGAGTTTTGTTTTTATTGTTTTAGAGATGTTATGATTTTAATGTTTTATGCTGTAAAGTGGTATTAATACTTCACGTGCACTTGATTCTATCCCTCTGTTAATGCAGCCTAGAACTGTGTTGGCTTTTTTGGCAGCTGCAGCACACTGCTGGCTCATATTTAAGTGATTGTCCACTAGGACTCCAAGATCCCTCTCACAGTTGCTACTATTGAGCAAGGGACCACCTATTCCAGACATGTCAAACACAAGGCCCGGGGGCCGGATGCAGCCGGCAAAGTGGTTTCATGTGGCCCGCGAAGCCATCCTGGAAACAGTGAGAGAACGGCCCCTCTGCCTTTGCCCTGTCCCAGGCCAGCTGGGAGTCAATGTACAATTTTGTGGTGGCCATCTATGCTGAAACGCATTCAGTCTTAGCTCCATAAACCCCCCTCCCGCATGGCCTGAGAGGAACAGTGAGGCTCCTCCAGTGGCCCATGCCTTGGCACTTGCCCCAGTCCCACCCCGTTCTGCCAGAGACCCTCAGATCTGTCCCACTCCTGCCCAGGCCCCCACAGGCACCCTTGACGCGAACGATGTAGAGCTGGCCACGCCCACCCAGTAGGCCACATCCACTCCATCCACGCCCACCCAGTAGGCCACACCCACTCTGACCACACCCACCCGGCCCCCTGAGGGCAACCGCAATGCTGATGCAGCCCTCAATGAAATTGAGTTTGACACCCCTGACCTATACTATACTTGTTCATTTGGTTTTTCTTGCCTAAATGTAGAACTTTACTTTTTTTTCACCATTGAATTTCATTTTGTTAGATAGCAGCACCCAATGTTCAAGTCTGTCAAGATCCTTTTGTATCTTAAGCCTGTCTTCTGGAGTGTTGTCTATTCCTGCCAGCTTGGTGTCGTCTGCAAATTTGATGATTTCCCCATCTATCCCCTCATCCAAATTGTTGATGAAGATGTTGAAGAGCACTGGGCCCAGAACAGAGCCCTGGGGCACCCAACTACACACTTCCTTCCATTTAGATGCAGTTTCATTGAGGATCACACGCTGAGTACGGCCGGTCAGCCAGAGTACGGCAGATCAGCCAGATAGATAGATAGATAGATAGACAGATAGACAGATAGACAGACAGACAGACAGACAGACAGACAGACAGACAGACAGACAAGAAACAAATAAATAAAATATCTTGATCTATTTCAGATGCTTCATATTGAAATTCCAGGAGAACTTTTAAATGTGCTATTCTCCCTTTTATATTTTTAAGGGACACAGCTGCTCAGAACCAGCTTTCCTTATTTTCAGCCTGCAATTCCAACTGTACCTGTGCTACAAGCCAGTGGGATCCTGTCTGTGGAGATAACGGACTCACATATGTGTCGGCCTGTTTTGCTGGGTGCAAAAACATGACGAGATGGAAGAAAGAAACAGTAAGGGCGAGAGTCTGACTTTTTCCATGTCAGTATTCTGGGCTGGAACCTGAGGAACGAAGAAACGAGAGGCAGAAAACCCGCACGAGAGGGTTTTTGCTTCCTAATATTTTTTTTTTAAAACGAGATACATGAAGTCTAAGGCTTAATTTTTAAATTCGTACGCAAGGTTTGAGCCAGTTTGACCTGGTGGCTAAGGCACCAGAAAGCAGGAAAGCAGGAAACTGTGAGTTCAAGTCCATGGGTGACTTAGGGATAGTCACTCTTTCTCAGCCCCACCCACCTCACAGGTTGTGGTTGTGATGGAAAACAGGAGGAGGAAGGTGTGGTGGATATGCTCACTGCCTTGAGTTATTTGTAAAGATAATGAAGGCGAGATACAAATAAATAAAGATGTTTCTACTGCAGTGAGCAACAACAGATATCAGGATCCTTCAAACACCTAGGGTCAAAATAAAGATGTCATCATATCAAGCTCAACTCCTATCAAGAGCATCAATACTGCGATACAGTTCACTTGCCAGCAATTTGGAAATGTTTTCCATTTTTGTCTGGGATGTTCATTTCGTATTCTTTTCCTTATAGGTTTTTCACAACTGTAGCTGCATTGAGAAAGCAGATACTAAGTTGAGGAATTCTTCCGCGGTGTTGGGTGAATGCCGAAGAAGTGATGAGTGCTCAAAAAATTTTATTTTTTACACCATTACCAAAGCTGCGAGCGCTTTTCTGTACTCACTGGGTGGCGTTCCTCTGTTCATGCTCCTTATCAGGTAAGGAATGAGTTAAGTCAGGGGTGGGGAACGATGGCCCTTTTATGACCTGGGGACGTCAACTCCCAGAATTCTTGAGCCAGCCATGCTCCCAGGAATTCTGGGAGCTGAAGTCCACAAATCCTAAAGGGGCCACGGTTCCCACCTCTGAGTTAAGTAAATAGCCAATAAGGCAGCATAGTTACTTAAGATTCTGTCAAGACTTTTAAAAAAAAAAATTAAAAGTCAAAAATCTAAACCTCAATGAAAATATATGTATCCTAGAAACCTATGATTTTTTAAAATAATATTTTATTACTTTTCCAATTTTACATTTGAGTATTTAAAAAGCAACGTGGTGACTGGGTTTAATCAATAGTTCAATAACAAAATCTTTAGTGCAAATCTCAGGTTACAACATCAGATATTTTTTCTCTTTTTTCCTTAACATTTACTGTCTCGTATTCAAACTAGTACATTTCTAATTATATCAACTCAATAAAAACATCATTATTTCATTTATCAATAATTTTTTAGCTTATACGTACGGTATCTTAATTACATTCAATCTTCATAAACACTCCATATCCTGTTATTAATTTTTATATAATTTTTAATTTCTCAACAATATTCCAATTTAGCCTTTGATATCCATAATTTTCAGACTTTGGGTAGCCAAGACTTCCTTTATCTCACTTCATAACAAACTATAATATCCAAAATGCACATTTTATCTATTTAAATGTAATTAATTTTTAAGCACTCCAGCTATTCCTTAGGCTATTTCAATGATATCTTTCCAAACAATTATGTTGTAATTTCTGCCTTTTAGTGAAGAGATAGCAATGGAGGAAAAAAATGTTGCAATGTCTATCCAAGTCAACTATTTTTGTGGTTCCTTTTTTTTTTTTACCAAAAGACAAAGAGGTGAAAATTTCTTAAAATAATTTCGCCTTGTGTCTAATTTCCTTTTCCCCCATAAAGCCCCGTAGAGTATATTTATGTAATATGGAGAAATCTTAATGTTGACTTATAGAACTACAACTTCCATCCTCTATAATCATTCATTCCTGCTGATTGAGGCTGCTAATTCAGCAGCATCTGAATGTCCACACCTTTGCTATTCCTTAATATGACTAGAATTTTATTTATCTTTGCTTTCACTACAAGGGGAGACAAGAAATCAGAAACTGTTTAAGACAATTAAGATTTTTATTTTTTTTTTGAGGGGGAAGGTATGAAAATCTGTCTGGTCTGAATCTTTCTCCAGTTCTGATTGTGTGGAGTGAGGGGGGAGTCACACCTATTCTGAATCACATTTCCCAATTAGTATCATATTATGCAAACTGAAATAAGCAGGGGAAGCACCTTCTACGTATAAACGGTTCTTTGGTCCATTGAGTCTAGCATCATTGGCTTTGATTGGCTGTGTCTGTCCAGGAAGATAGGGAGGACTTTCTGATATCAATCAGAATAGAGCTGGAGATCTTCTAGTCCAACCTCCTGGTCAAATGGGAGACCCTATACAATTTGAGACAAGTGGCTAGATGATCATTGCATAATTTCATCTTTTTCACTGAAGTTGCCAGGAATCAAACCTGAACTTTTCAACATTCATGAGTAGTAACTGCACTCCAAATGTCCCCATGTCTACCACTATAGGAACTGCTTTGTGTAATTGCTTTGTGTCGATCCAAGCACAGCAATAGGAATGATTGCCTCCCATCGACCGGTACGCTCCCACAGAGCGGGCCTCCTCAGGGTGCCGTC
>NW_015387901.1:127581-140257 GCF_001527695.2 Protobothrops mucrosquamatus | reverse complement strand
GGTCTTCTGATGCTTGTGGTAAGATCATTGGGTAAGAAAGACCATTCTGATTACATGGAATATTATTGGACACTTTCTTCAAGGGTTTCTGAGATACTCATGTTATTCAGAGTACAGGCAAATAATTATAAAAGAAAGGCATGCTGTGTTCATAAGAAATACCTTAACAGATGAGGTTTTTGAGTCAAATTAATCGGCATCAGTTTCCTACCAACTACAATTTACACATTACAACTATTAACTTTATGCCTCTGAAAAAATCAGTAGCATGGCATGAAAATACAAGCTGTTCCTTTCTGGAGTTGTGGGAACAATATCAACAATCCATGATACAAGAATCAGCACCAAATGTATATTCAGAAAAATCTTCTATACAAGATGTACACAATTTGCAAGAATGTTTGCTATCAGGGAAGGGTTTTCCTCAATTGCTACAACTGGGGGATGTTGAGGTGAACTTTTTTTTAACCAGTGTGTTTTGGACCATGAAGGTCGATGTTATGGTTCCGGCTAATGAAACACTTCAAAGAACTTCCAGGCATTGATTTTCCTAAAAGTAATTTATTGTTACAAAATGTCGGCACAGGCATAACTAAGTTGATGCTAAGATCTAAAATTCTCTTCCTCTGAGCAATTAATTTATCAGCATGTTCCCTCCCTAAATTTGCTGTCATATGTCATGTTCTCCTATCAGGTGGAAGGGCAGAGGTTCTCTTCTTTCTCCTCCCCCCCTACCATCATCTGAATTAACTTTAAAAATACCAGACAGTTCTGCATATTTTGTCAAAGCAAGAATATACAGTATTTGCAGCATTGACATCTGGCCCCCCTTACAAGAAAGACAGATCCTGTAATGTAAACAAAAGCATATGTTAATGACTCGTTTTCGGTTTGTTGGGATGTTTCACATGAAACCTTTTGACCAATCTGTCAGCTTTCACTTCACTGGATTTCACCCAGGTGGCTTCAGACAACAGGTATCCCTTCCATTGTACTGGGTACTGCAATTTCCCTTTAAAAATTCTAGAGTCAAGAATACATTTTACTTCATAGTGGGTCTGTCCCGCAACTACGAGGGGCCTAGGTGCCTTCTTCGGAGGAGGTCTTAAAGTGGAGTCCCGATAAGGCTTCAACAAGCTACAATGGAAAACTGGGTGAATTTTCCCTAAAAGTCTAGGGAGTTTTAGTTCTACTGTGACCAGGTTGATGATCCTTACTATGGGGAAAGGCCCCAAGAATTTTGGTCCCAATTTCTTGCTGGGCAATTTGAGGCATAGATATTTAGTTGACAAATAAACCTTTTCCCCAACTTGGAATGTTCTTTTTATCAGCCTGCCTTTTATAGGTTTCAAAAGTCTTTTTTAAAGCAGTTTTTGTGTTTCTCCAAACTTCTTCCCCTGAATCTTTACCAGCTCCTCTCAAGGTTAGAGGCAGTGGACGGAGTTCAGAACCCCAGGTCATTTGGAAAGGATTTGTGATCTTAGCATGATGTTATGGTTGCAGCTAATGAAACACTTCAAAGAACTTCCAGGCATTGATTTTCCTAAAAGTAATTTATTGTTACAAAATGTCAGCACAGGCATAACTAAGTTGCTGTTAAGATCTTAAATTCTCTTCCTCTGAGCAATTAATTTATCAGCATGTTCCCTCCCTAAATTTGCTATCATATATCATGTTCTCCTATCAGGTGGAAGGGCAGAGGTTCTCTATCTAGTGAAAGCTCCTTATGTAAAGATGATCTATTGCAGAAGCCAGATTGTGCAGACCTGAGGAAAACATATCTAGTGTCAACGCTGCAAATACTGTATAGCTTGCAAAAACAAAAACTGATTTTGATTTGCAATTGGAGTTGCATTTTTAAAAAATGCCCTCAACCCTAGGGACAAATTTGAGTTGCTTTGTATTCTTTGCAGAACTGAGGTGGGCCTTGAGAAGGGAAATGGGTTCTGCCATATAAGAAAAGAGCCAAACTGCTGCAGATTTTAAGATATAAAAAAATATTTAAGATATTTTGTTTCTTAATCCTGCCCAATTGCTTCCAAGACCGTAGATACAAAGACTGAAAACCATAGTTTGGGAACTCTGTGGATTCTATGGGACCAACAATTGGTCCACAATTCGCAGAATTTACACGTATAAACTTGGAACACTTTTGATCTGATGAAGTAAACCAATTCTTGATGTTCTTGCAAAGGGCTGTTTATGTGCGTGCACCGTATATATATCTTGTCTTCAAAAATACAGGGTAGTCCTTGACTTATGACCACAACTGAGCCCAAAATGGGCATTTTAGCCCATTTTATGATCTTTCTTGATACATGGCATCGGACCTGGCTATCTTCGAGACCGCCTCCTGCCACAGATTACCTCCCACCGACCTGTACGCTCCCACAGAGTGGGTCTCCTCGGGGTGCCGTCAGCCAGACAGTGCCGGCTGGCGACCCCAAGGGGTAGGGCCTTCTCTGTGGGAGCTCCCACCCTCTGGAACGAACTGCCCCCAGAGATCAGGGTGATCCCTGATCTCCCTTCCTTCCGCCGCGCCCTCAAGACGTGGTTGTTCCAGCTCGCGAGACTGGCCTAAGGGATTTTAAAGGGGTTTTAATTACTTTTAAATTGGACGTATTTAAATATTTCTTTTTAATCGATTTTTAATTAGATGTATAACATGTTAGCATTTTATCTATTGTCAGCCGCCCTGAGTCCGCAAGGAGAAGGGCGGGATATAAATGTAATTAAATAAATAAATAAATAAATAAATTTGTAAAATGAATCGCTGTAGTTGTTAAGTTAGCAACACAAATATTAAGTAAGTCTGGCTCCCCATTGCTTGTCAGAAGGTTGTAAAGGGTGACCACATGACCTTGGGATACTACAACCATCATAAATATGAGCCAATTACCAACTGTCTGAATTTTGATCACATGACCATGGGAATGCTGCAATGGTCATAAGTGTGAAAAACAGCCATGTCACTTTTTTCAATGCCATGATAATTTTGAACAGTCACTAAATGAATAGCTGTAAGTTGAGGACTACCTGTATATACACTTGGATGTAGGAGATGACCAAGCTGTGCCCGAGGGAGGGGTCAAACATGTCATAAGTCACGAGTCCCTGCACCACTGCAAGAGATCTAAGTCCAGCCCACTTTGAATGTCTCTCTTATCTCCCGCTCATTTCCCTTGACTGTCAGTTGGCCAGATTCTTCTAGAGAGCTTAAGCTTGCAATAAATGTTTGTATTCATTTGAACTGCCTGAATCTCCTTATTTTCCTAGTGCTTGACAATGGCTACATCTTATCCTACTTCTGCTGTCAACCCACTCAGGAAAACTGCTGAAAAATGCTTCTGAAGTGACAATCTAATATGTATTTCCTGTCTGATGTCTTCTAGCTGGAATTCCAGCCCCAGTTTACTTTGGTGCAATGATTGACAAGACTTGCTTGAAGTGGGGCACTAAACCCTGTGGTCAGAAAGGATCTTGTAGGATATATGATGCAGTACAATATAGGTGAGTCCTACCGCAATCCCATGGCTTCTGAGAAAGCCATCAAAATGGCTTTCCAAATTGTTGTAATAATGAGTAGCTTTGGATAGAATGGGATTATTGTGTGTTTACTACCTGGTTCAGCTCTGGGAAGTCCTGGGGGGGGAGGGGGGGAAAGGGAATAGATATGTATATAAACTGATGTATTATGGATTTATATATGTGATACTTTTTTAAGGAGGTGCCCGGTGGATGCCCCAACTGCACCAGATGGGATGGTTGAGAGAGGAAGGAAAGTAGGAGAGAGGGAGGAAGGAGGAGAGGTTGAGGTTAAGGAGGAGGAAGGTATGGAAAGTGAAAGAGGGGGGTGCAGGGGGGCACCGGACACTTCCATGAATGTATTGAGTAGTGTTATTTTTTTTTGGGTTGATATTGTGATTAATTGCATCATATTTATGTTATTGTTTCTAATTGAAAAATCAATAAAATCTTTAAAAAAATGGCTTTCCAAATTAACACAGTGGCCACATTCAGATGAAATCAGTTCCAGCAAGACAATAGAATTTCCCAACTGACGATTCCCTGGAAATTAATATGGATAGCAAACTCTCAGGGATTTTCCAAATCGACTACTAAATAACGATTTATCTTGAGAACCGGTTTGGTGTAGTGATTAAGGCATCAGGCTAAAAACTGGGAGACCGGGAGTTCTAGTCCTGCTTTAGGCTTGAAGTCATCTGGATGACCTTAGCCAGTCATTTTCTCTCAGCCCTAGGAAGAAGGTGGTAAGGGCAATCACTTCCGAAAAACACGGCCAAGAAAAAAGTAGGGACTAGTCCAAGTAGCCACCAAAATTCATAACTGACTTTCAAGCACTTTTTTTTCTCTCACACAGATATTCTTTCTATGGTCTAACAATTGCCTTGAGAGCGCCATCTTTTCTGCTGGGTTTCATCTTTTTCCTGCTTCTGAAGAAAAATATTAGAGAACAAGAGGCCAAGAAAGCTGAAAATGAATGTCAAGAAGGCTTGTCTCTGAATGAAGAGATAAAACTAAAGGATACCGGACTTTCAGCGTGTCGTTCAGATGCAGACATGAATACCTGCCTCTAGCAAAACAAACGGAGTGGTAGACCAAGAACTGTAGGGAGCTACCAAACTGTTCCTTGTAACTCTGAGAACCATTGTTGGCCGTAGCAGCTGCTGAAAAATGGCAGCATTGCTTCCGGTCATCTTTGAGAGGAAAAGTTGCCCCATATTCCTTCAATATCCCAAGAAAAAAAAAAGTATGTGTTTCTCCCGCCCTTTTGCAAAGCAGAACTTTGAAAAGTAAAGGCCTTATGTGTGGCCTTATAAAAAAAAAAATGACACTTGATTATTGGTTGCACTGAAGTAAAACAAAACGTTGAATTCTGG
This sequence comes from Protobothrops mucrosquamatus, assembly GCF_001527695.2. Lineage (NCBI taxonomy): Eukaryota > Metazoa > Chordata > Lepidosauria > Squamata > Viperidae > Protobothrops > Protobothrops mucrosquamatus. Next base: position 135,356 of record NW_015387901.1, on the reverse strand, counting down.
AACTGACACAAAAGGGTAATTTAATCCCAACACTCAAATATTGCAAGATTCCTAGATACCTGTGATATTTGCCTCAATTATGTGGTTCCTCTCTATAAATAAATAAATAAATAAATAAATAAATAAATAAATAAAATATAATAATAATAATAATAATAATAATAATAATAATAATAATAATAATAATAATAATAATAATAATAATAATAATAATAATAAAAAGTTGGAAGGGACCTTGGAGGTCATCTGGTCCAGCCCCCTGCTCAGGCAGGAAAGCCTATACCATTTCAGTCAAATGTCTGGAAGCATTTTTCAGGGGGGGGGGGAAGGAAGTGAAGAAGAAAGAAAGAGAAAGAAAGAAAGAAAGAAAGAAAGAAAGAAAGAAAGAAAGAAAGAAAGAGGGAGGGAGGGAGGGAGGGAGGGAGGAAGGAAGACCCTTAAGCTGGTCCAAGAATTTATTTCGTGCTGTGATGAAAATCTCTTTTGTGTTATATAACCAGTAACTAATCTAGCCTTCAAAAGTACATTTTGATCTAATGCAACAATCTTGCCCTATTTTGAAAAAACAACAACAAACAAACCCAAAAACAGGTGACTACTTGAAACTCATGTCTAAGCATGATCGTACATGTTAAAAAAAATCTGTTGTTTTTTTTAAAGCTACAAAATGATCTTGTCAAATCATGGGGCATTCCTTTCATTATTTTTGTCCTAAAAAAAAAGAGGCACTTCCTGTTCCTGCCCACCCTCCCCAATTAACAAGGAAGAAATAAAAATCCTTGAAAGGTGACCCTTCTTTTATTTGAAAGCTACTCTATTTTGAGGGCTTTTAGCACGTTGCAGTAATAGATCAGGAAATGAAAGTATTTCTTGATGGAAGGAGGAAAAAGCAGAGCCATTCCCACAATGCACAATTAGATGGTGTGAGCTAATTTCCTTTTTTTAAAAAAAAAAAAAGGTATGATTTCTCATCACTGTAATGACACAACATTAATGCTGCTAAAAATGTCAGGGGGAAAAAATAGAGTCAAACCAGAAAATCAGCTGGTTAAAATTATTCTCTTGAGAAGTTCTTCATTAGTTTTTGCAACAGATCCATTAGCAAAGGATGTTGAAATCACCGCCATCTTGGAATCTCAATTCCCCCCCCCCCCCTGGGTACAAATAGTTTCCCCAAATCTTTCTTCTCTCTGTGGCAGGGTTCATATTAACCACAAACTACTGTGTGAAAACCACAAGCTGTTGTGTGAAAGCTATTCTGTGAAAACCAAATTATAAACTAACCACAGGAGGTTAGTTTATAATTTACACAATCATTTCTGTAGGGCAGACTGGAATTAAAATGCTTTGTAAACTATGGATCAGTGTGTTGTGTAAACACAGCTGAAGTCTCTCCAACTTACTTAACTGAAAAAGGTGAAAACAGCTGTAAACTCATTAAAAAAAAGTCCAAACAATGAAGTGATAGAAACCAAAAACATAAGAATTGGTCTTTTCAAGCCTGTATTTACACAGTGCTCTAGTCCAAAATGTCTTGTGGTTAGTTTATGGATTATTTTGTTATGTGAATCTAGCCAATCTGGAAAATTTAGCTTACAGTTCAGTCAAATAAACAAACACAGAATATTGGGTTAATTTAATTAAACCAGAGTTCAGTTAACTAAGATTATTTGCTGGATGTGGCAGTCATTATCTCTTGAGAGAAAGGCATGACTTTTAGTGTCATCTCCTGTTGTGGCACCTTCACAACCACATGCATACTCCACACTGCAATAGCCAGCAATTTGCACAGTGATTGTCTCTAGGAACTAAATTAGCCAGCAAACTTTACTTGTGCAAACTTTGGGTAGAGCAGGGGTGCCCCACCTTAGCAACTTTAAGACCTGTGGACTTCAACTCCCAGAATTCCTTAGCCAGCATGAAGAATTCTGGGAGTTGAAGTCCACAGATCTTGGCACAGGTCACCAAGTTGGACATCCCAAGCCAAAAGGGAAGAACATTTTTCAGAAGGGAAGAGTTTCATGGAAACTTAGCACTGGAGGAAGACGAGGAGAAGTTGTTTAAATCAAGAAAACTATCTCCTCTCTTTTTTCATTATGATGCAACATAGAGTTTGCATTTTGTGTTCCAAAACCACATCTTCCTTTTCCAACTTCCACTTCTTTGTGCCAGAGTTGACATGGCATTGCCCAATTTTAACAACCCCATTGTTTATGAATTCCCAAGACCACTATGTTTCACCCAGGAGTCATATCACAATCTCAGTTGGATCATTAATTGGAGCTCCTCAGATATCTTCTTCAGGATCTAAGACAGGGGCGTCAAACTCACAAATCACGTGATGTGTTGCAATGTATCACGACTTTTTTTCCATTGCCGGCAATGGGGTGGGCGTGGTTTCGGCATGACGCATCTGGCTCGCGGGCTGGCAGTTTGACACCCCTGATCTAAGACCTTCTTGAACTTTGAGTTCCAGATTCTTCTTTCTGAAGCAATATTTGATGCTAAAGTCAATGTCTAACTCCAGCGACTGGCAATGCTTTGGCTCGGTCAAGGAGTAGTATGGTCGGGAGCTCCACAGTTTGTTCATGATAACTCCATAATTTGCAGCCATTGTCTGCATGAGCATCCAAGATAATGTTCTTTGACCTTTTCAAAAAGGAGTGTCTCCAGCAACTTGCATCTCCTTGTGAGAGGACTCTTCTGTCTTTGGACTGATATTGGACAACTTAGTGTCAAGTACTTCTCCAGTTTTGATGCCCTTCGTCATTTGATTGCTTTGCCTGCAACGTTTTATGATTAGAGTGCAAAGGATGATATAAAGAAAGAAGCTTCCAAATCTTAGTGCAGCAATGACCCCCAGGTAGACATTTCTAGGAGAAAAAACAGAGGGAGAACAAGCTGAGTTGGAACAAAGCAGGAATGATTCCTAGAAGAAGAGGACTAGCATTTTCACCTTTGGAGATCAATAATGTCCTTAGTCTTTCAAAAGAAGCCAGAAGATTCAGAGCCTATGGTATTCCTATATCAGGCAATCATGTTTTGTCCAACAATGGTTTATTTAATAAACCACAATTGAAGAGGTCCATATTAGAATGTTAACAATGGCTAAGTTCCATAGTGCAGTCTGCTTAGTTTGGGTCTAGTATGTGGTGTGAACCTAGACTAAAATTATGGAGCTGCACTGCAGTCTCTCCTCCTCCATTACTAATTGTGCTCTCATATTCTTTTTCTTTCCTGTCCTTTTTTTCTGCAATGTTCTTGCCCTTGACCCTTCCTTCCTTCCTGCCTTCCTGCTATCCATCCATCCATGCATCCATCCATCCTATATTGGCTTTCTGTCTTCCTACTTTCCATCCATCCATCTATCCACACTCTCTTTGCTTTTCCTTCCTTCCTTCCTTCCTTCCTTCCTTCCTTCCTTCCTTCCTTCCTTCCTTCCTTCCTTCCTTCCTTCCTTCCTTCCTTCCTTCCTTCCTTCCTCTCCCTGAAAGCTATATTAATACAAATAAAAGACTTGTCAACATGTAACTATTCAATGAAAGGTCTTCATCCTTATTTAAGGTGTGAAAGCAGATTTATTCATCCAGACCCAACACAACCCGAGGAATACACAACACAACCCATTTTAAACCATAGGTTCTTTTCTTCCTTTGAGGCTTACCTGAATGCTTTGGTATCATAGACTCTGCAAGCCCCAGATCCACCACAGGTTTTCACACCCCATTTCAAGCAGGTCTGGTCAATCAAAGCTCCAAAGTAAATCGGGGAAGGGAGCCCCCCTGAAATAGGGACAAGAGAGACAAATATGACAGACTTGACATACACAGCAAGGCTTGAGGGAAACAAAAACTCAGTGGAAGAGTATGTGCAGTGAGAACCTAATGGCTCGAGTTAAACTCCTAAAAAAGAAACGAGGAGTAGGAAGTGCGAAGGATTTTAGTTGGAGCCATATTTCCAGACTGTGCAGAGACTTCCGGCCTGTATGTATAGATTATGTGGAATGGACATCCTGTTCTGACCCCTGACCCCCTGTCACTGCAAATGACATCCACAGGCACAGTTTGACCCTCCGCTTTCAATATGAGGTTCTCCTGTATTTATCACCACACCAGGCGATAAACTGTCTGGCTCAACTGCTTCGCAATCCTCAACTTACAACCATAATGGAGTCTGACCATTATGGTTCTAAGTCATGACCGTCATAAAATGAGTCGCCACATGGCCAGACCTATTTTGATGACCTTTTTTGGGATGGTCAAGTAGCCACAATAGTTGTAATGGAAACCCATTGTTCATTATGGACTATTTTTGCTGTAAAGCAGAAATACAAAACTTTCTACAAAACATCATAAAATGTAGTCATGAGACTGCAGGATGCTACAAATGGAAGTAAATACAGGGGGGCTGCTGAGTGTCTGGCATACAGTCACTTGACTGTGGGGGTTGGGGGGGGCGGAGAGCCATCCAAACTTTGAAACCAGGTCATAAGTACCTTTGGGAAGGTCTGTCATAACTTTGAATGTTTGCTAATGGATCGTAAATTGAAAACTACTTGTAGATGCTCATTTGGTGCCTTATACATTTTCTCCTTTGTTAAAAACTTTACTGGTGGAATACTGAGATGCAAACGCTGGTCAGTTCGGGGATCAATCAGGACAGCCATCTTGTTTCTTTTTAAAATAACCCATTGGGTTGATTAACGGTTTAAAATTTATTTTCAAAGAATGCAGACGGGGGCTCCCCTCACGAAATGTTACAAGTGATGTCAGCATCTGTGACTATTGCTCACTGATAACATGGAGGACAATGGTAAAATAATGAAATTGATAAATGGTTATGAGCCCCTCCTCTTTTTTATACTGTTTGTGTGATGGGGAAAAAAGGAGCAGGGTTTTGACTGTGCTGAGGAGATTAATTTGGCCACCACTTCCCAATGGATTCTCTTGGGATTCTGTCAATCAAGAGAGCTTGACAGGGGAAGTGACAGCAGCAAAGAAATTGTCCAATGGCAGCTTGCAGTCTGGACCAAACAAGCCCAGCCTTTTCAAGAAATTGCCAAACTGCCTTGGTCCAAAGTTTTGCTTAAACTGAGTTAGATTTAAGCAATCATGAGCACAAAAGAAATGTAACGGAGAGAGGTGGCTGTGCTTTCATCAACCAGCAGCTTTAGAACAGCTCTCCTGAAATTGGCGTTATCAAAATGACAGACAATTGAATCCAATACATTTAGAAGACAGAGGATTGTGTCTAGTATGTTACTCTTAGGATACCACGTTACTCAGTTTCTCTCCAAAATATTGAGCATCTCATGGCTAATAAATAAGGTTATCTGCTTAAAATCTAAAATGAAATCTGGAATCTATTTACCAAGGACTCTTCCACACAAAGCTTCGATGCCCACAGCAAAAGATTTCAAATCTGGTGACACTGATCTGAAAAAGATGAGGAGAAGTTCAAAAGTGAGCTTAGACAAGGAACATTGAAATGAATGAATTCTAGATGGAAGATAAAAAATAAGATTGTAAATATTGGTTGGAAGTCACATTTTTTAAATTTGTGCTTCTTTTTCTATCATTTTTCCCTGTTTCTGTCTTTTTTTCTTTTTTTTTCTCTTTTGTTTCTTTTTCTTTAGATTTGTCTCTTAGCAGGGAAAAATCTTAATAAAAATAATACTAAAGAAATAAATGAAATCTGAAAACAAGCTAGTCAGCACAATTTCCTGGTATGGCTCAGAGCTGAAACCAATTGGAATGATGTGTAATCAACATCAATGCAGTCCTGATTCAAATTAAGCACAGACTTAAAGTCCATTGGAAAAAAAATATCCTTAAATGCTTGTAAAAATAAATAAATGTTTTATTCTTGTCCTATTTATTAACGCCATTTTAATCTTTGTAGCATTTTATAGAATGATAAAATTTTATTTTAATTTTTAAACAGTGCTGTTACTCATCCTCAAGTCTCTGAATTAAAAATTAAATAAGATATGTATCCGGAACACTACATGTTGAGGGGAATTGTGACAAAGGGAATTGGGGTCATTTAAAAATTTGGAAATGATAAATATTAAACGTTTAATTTAAATTAAAGCTGGGAAAATTCATAAGGTTATTGATGGTCCAAAAGATGGAATGTTAAAATTAATAAGACATATAAAATTATTGATAAATGTAAAAAAAGCTATTAAGTAGCTGAAGTATACTAATTTAAACAAGAGACAGTATGTATTAAGGGAAAAGAGAGAGGAAATATTGGCTGTAATAGTTGGAGATTTGTATTAATAATATTTGTATTATTGGAATTATTGTAACTCAGACACCACGTTGCTTTTCAAAGATATAATTGTAACATTGGAAAATTAATAAAAAGTTTAAAAATTAAATAAATACATGTGGGCAAATCGCAGTGATGTAAAATTACAACTTTTGATTTGGAAAAATTGACTTTTGTAACAACAGTATCTTTCCACAAGTAGAAATTTCACTGGGAACTGTAATAGCAGTTGTAAAATGTTTGATCATGTTCAATTTCTACAATGCATTATAGATAGTCCTTGGCTTATGACTATAAATGGAGCCTGCTCTCATAAGTCATGACAGCTGTAAATCAGGTTGGTCATGTGATCAACCTGATTTTAAGACCTTTTTTTGCAGCTGTTGTTAAGCTGAAGCTATGGTTGCCAAGCCATCACGGTGATCTTAAAGCAAACCTTGGATCCTGTGACATTATCCTGGGATACGTATATTTACCTTCCTTCGTTAAAACAACACAGTCATTAAACGAATACTGTAGTTGTTTGCTGTGGGTGCAGTTTTACTGAAAGCCAGAGGTAAATGCCAGTTTTTGGCAAAACTGTCATAAAATGTGAGCCTGCACAATGGTGGTAAATGCAGCCTTATTGCTGAGTGCCCAGTTTAGTCACATGAGCATGGGGAGGGGGGAATTGATGGAAATTTGAATCCAGGTTGTAAGTAGCCCCAAGACAGATCTGTCATAACTTAGAACGATTGTTAGGCAACTGGCTATATGTTGAGGACTCCCTCTACTATGAATAAAAGGCAATAAAATACAATACAATGTTTGAAATCTGAAAACTGCCTTTTGCCATCTAGAAGGAATCTGCAGAAGAAGCAATGAATGGAAGGGTATGATTTTTGCAATGTTTTTTCCAGCATTCATTTTTATGGTAAATTCTACAATTTTACACCCAGTTTGCCCCCCCCCCCCCCAGCTTTAAAAAAGAATGAAAATGTCTTCACCTAAACATAAGCATATATGTAGGTGTTCCTCCCACAGAGAAGATAAATGCAACTATGGACAACAGCACTAAAAAGTAAGGGAATTCTTTTGCACAATTATCCCTTGGACATTGACCCAGAACTGCAGAAGAATTACCAGCTCCTGACACTCCTACGCAACTGCAGTTTTGAAATACCTGCAAGATAGAAGAGAAATGAAGTAAATGCTCGGAATGGCCCACATTTCCAAATCTCTATTTGTGTGGTTGTAGGCAAGCAATGTAATTAATGGTTTCTGGGAATGTTAATCATTTCCAAAGTAACAGAATAACTGAGTTGGAAGGGACCTTGGAGATCTTCTAGTCCAACCCCTGCTCAAGCAGGAAACCCTATAACATTTCAGACAAATGGTTGTTCAATCTCTCTGAGCTTGATTGTTTTCTTGCGGATGTTTCATTACCCAACTAGGTAACATAATCAGGGCTAGAAAGGAATGGCTTATTCTATTCTATTCTATTCTATTCTATTCTATTC